>NC_051311.1:20450183-20753213 GCF_015220235.1 Choloepus didactylus
TGTGTTGATGCCTTAATTTGGACATTTTCATGGCCTTCAGACTGTAGCTTTGTAACCAAATAAACACCCTTTGTAAAAGCCAATTCATTTTTGGTATTTTGCATAACGGCAGCATTAGCAAACCGGAACACCAGGCCACATCTTATCTGAAGTAACCTCATCAAAAGGTCCTGCTCAAAGTAGGGTCACACCCACAGGAATGGGGTAAGTTTAAGACCACATTTTTCTGGGATACATAACTCCAAACCACCACACAGATAAGAAACTGAACCTACATATCTTTGAGTCTATGTTCTTGTATATGTGTGCTAGCAGAAGGGTGATTAGCTTAGTTTTTTGCCCTGGCACGTCTCAAGTACTTCCAGATGTAGATGCCCAGGAGAATATCAGTTTGAACACAAGCAAAATACCTGTCCTGTAAAAATAGATTTCAAAGTCAAAATCATACAGCTTGTCTATGTACATAAGTCATGACTGGAGATGGGCCTGAACAACTATCAATTTGAACATTTAAGAGATAGGCATAAGATGAGAATCTTGAACACTTGTACCAGAAGAAAACTCTGCAGGAGAAAGTATCACTGGTTGCATCAATCAAACAAGCATCATCTTCTTCCTACTAGCTGGCAGAACCTGCTCCACTCCTCTCCTCATGAATCAGGAAAATCCTGATTAGTCTAAACCCATCATGGTGGCCTTTTCCTTATCACATTGAATCTTTTATGGGTGGGCATGAAACCTAAGCCCAAATAGGATCTCCTCCACAGAGGAACCCCTAAACACACAGGAGTTCTTTTCTCATGATTTTGAATCATTTATAGGTGGGTATGCTACCTGTGCAAAGAGGGGCTGCTAAAGGATTTATTGAAAAAGTTTTGAAGCTCTCAAAGAAATACGCTGGGGAAGAAACAATCTCCCTTTACATCTAGCAGACCTGCCATATAAGAAATGCTAAAGAGTTTCCTTCAGGCTGAAAAGAAAGGACACTAGACAGTAATTTGAATCCACAAGAAGAAATAAAGAACACCAGTAAATATAAAGCACAGTGTGAATTATTTTGGTTTGTAACTCTTTTTTTTTTCTATCAGATTTAAAAATAGAAAATTGCATGAAGCAATAATAATAAAGCTATATTGATGTGTACACATTTATGGCGATATAATTTGTGACAATAACAGCATAAGGAGGGGGAGGAGCTACCTAGGAGCACAGGTTTAGGAGACTATGGAACTTAAGTTGGTATTCTGATCTAGATTGTTATAAATTAAGACGTTAATTGTAGTCAAGAGAGCAAGCACTAAGAAATAATTTTTAAAAATATAGTAAAAAAAAACACACAAGGGAATTAAAAAGGCATGTTTGAAAATATCTATTTAATACAAGAGGAATTGAGGCGCGAAAATGACATAAAGTGACTTCCGCATTGAGTAGCCGCAGGAGCCGGGCCCAGATCTGATTTCTCCCCGAGAGCAACTTACTTCTGGCATTGTGAGTTCTGCAGATCCCCTTCTTACTGAAACTGGTGAAAACTAGTTTCAGAAAACAACCACTGTTCACATTTTTTTTCTTCTTCCAAAGAAAACCTATTATTAAATTAATCGTAAAACAACCATTTAAAGCCTCTGGAAATGGCCCGAGGACAAATGCAAATGAAGAAACATATATTCACGAATAACTTCGAAAATTCTGTAAGAAAGGCAAGAGTCTGTGCTTTTTGAACCAAGTCCTCTCTCTCGCTTGCCCACCGCCCCTACCCAGCTCAGCGGGATTGAGACTCCACTCCAGACAGTTGCAGCTAAGAGCACAGGGCTCTCTCTCTCTCCAATCAGCTCCCAGTCAGGCTTTCTTCCCACGAAGAACAGCATGTCAGCATTTCCCACCCCTCTCCCAGCTACCTGTTGCTGAGGTTAAGTCCTGGGCACGTGGGGTTGAGAGGTGGGGGATCCCTCTGCCAACCAGCCCCTACTTGTAATAAGGAGTCTTCAGTTTGGGCTTAACACTGGGAGAACTAGTGCCCTGGGCATCCTTTTCTTGCTCACAAGGACTTGGTTCCAGGCCAGAAGAGGCAAGCTGAGAGCACCACTGATTTCCCTCCTGTCCTGGCACTGAGCATTCAGCTTCTAGAGCAGGGATGTCACTCAGGAAGAACCTTTCCATTGTCTCCAAGCACAGTTCCAGAGCTCAGACTTTGGGATTTTGCCTGGGGAGTGGAAGCAGAAAATAAATCAGAAGCGCCTGATCTATTCCCAAAAGACTTGACTTCATTTGCAACAACAGAGCATGGAAAAAGTCAAGGCTAAGGGCACCCTCCAAACAATAGAGGTTATGATGAAAAACAGTTGGCAGGAGATTCAAGATACGGTCTCAACTGTAGGCCAGATATTTTGAAGAGCGGACTGGGAAATAAGTCAGCTGAGAGGAGTCTTCTTATATCTTAAAAAGATTATCTGTCAAAAATGAAAGTGAAAAAAAGACCTCCAAGGCAAACAAAGACTGAGATAATTTGTTGCTAGCAGACTTGCCTTACAAGAAATCCAAAAGGAAGCTCTTGCTGAAAGCAAGCAACCCCAGCCCAACAGTAATTCAAATCCACATGAAAAAGACAAAGAGCACTGGTAAAAGTAATTTCATAATTATAAAACACGGTTTAAATGCATGTTTTTCTCCTTTCTTCTCTTAAATGATTTAAAAAGGAATTGTATGAAATCATATTTATATAATGTATTTTAGGGCCTATAACATACAGAAATGTAAAATGTGTAATGTATTTGCCAATAACAACACAAAGGAGGTGAGTGGAAGCAAAGCTGTAATTGGATAAGAAAATGACTACAGATGGCAAAGTAATAATTATAATAATGTATAATAATATAATTATTATAATAATATTAATTGCAATATTAATAGACATAGTATGCATAGAAATAAAACAATGAAAAGGGGGCAAAGGGAATAGAGTGATATATGAGTAACCTTTCTATCTATCACTGCTGTTAAGCTAATGTAAATCTAAACCTTCTTCTGATAAGTTATGTTGTATATGGTAAATCCTAGAACAATTACTAAAATAATAATTTTAAAAAAAACCTAAAAAAATATAAAGTGAAAAGTCAGCAAAGGAATTAAAATACTAAATCAGAAATTACTCACTTAATGTAAAGGGAGAATAGAAGAACAAAAGGACATGAGACATAAAGAAACCATAAAGGAATATGACAAACAAATCTAACATATCAATAATAACAGTAAATGTGAATGGGTTAAACAATCCAATTAAATGACAGAGATTGTTATATTGGACTTTTTTTTTAAAAGGTTGGCAAATAAATAGGAGATGTGATTAATATTATCTTCTAGTTTGGCTAGATGATTGTGGGGAGGATGAATTCAAATGGGCCAAGACTAGAGGAGGGAATGAATATTTCAGGCAAAAGACTTTGATAATGATTTAAAATTTTCAGTACATTCTAAAAATACTTTTGGAGGCAAAATTTCTAGAACTTTTACTGGACTGATTAAATTGGGGAAGGGAAGTTTGGGAATAAGTCCTGGATTTCTTCCTGGTTACTTGGTGGAAAATGGCACTGTAAATGGAACAAGAACTACAGGAGAATTGTTGGTATGGAGCAGTGGGAGAGGAAAATTAAATACTTCTGTTGGGGCATATTAAACAAGAATTGAGTATAAGACCTCCAATTAGTGCTACTCAGAATACATGTTGAGGATATGTGCCTGAAGACCAGACAAGGTTAGGACTCTCATGTATTTTTGAGAGCCACTAGCATATAGATGATAGTTAAAATGATGAAAAACAAAGTGCTGTGAGAAAAGAAGGCTAAAGATCAAATGGTCAGAATGCCAACATTAATGAATAAATGGAGGAATAACTACTCATTATAAAAACTGAGAGCAAAGAGTAAATGAAAGTATTAATCTGTTGATAACTACCTCACTCCTCAGAAGAGGAAAGCAATTTCATTCACCTGTAGAGGAGCGGGCACATGCACAGTCACTGACTTACAGGGTATGAAAAAGTCATAAGGAATTTTGAATGAGATTCACTGAGAAAGAATGGGGTTTTCTTCTATACAAATTTATAGTGCCCAATGATAGTAGAAAAGGGGATTCCCTTTTCCCTAACAAACCTTAATGGCTAATCCCACTAAAATTTGATCTCTATTTGACCAATTTCTAATTCAGCCACCCATTTTGGAAATATCTGTCATTTTTAGAATTTAGAGAAGGGGTTGAGTTGATAGTGGCAATATGCCATGGTCCTGAGGGTCCCTAAATATTCTTGCTGGATATGTCAAGAATACAAGGCTCTGGTCACTCTTTACCTAGGCCATTTTCAGGGTTGTGTTTGCAAATAGCAGCCTTGAAGGATAAAACAACATCTTCCTCCAGTAAAAAGAGTGGGATAGCTTCTGTTTACTGTGAAAGCTGTGAATCCCACAAGCACCAGATTCCTGAGTGTGCAGGATTCCATGACGGGCCCTTTACATTGAAGGTATCAACACAAATGGAACATTTGGCTACTGCTCTTGTAGTAATTTATAAAACCCTTTTTCTCTGACCCAGGAGTTTCTTGTCTTCTGCCTACATCCATGAAATTGTAACTAGCTGGCTGATTAGACTGCAGGTCAGCTAACATCTCAGACCTTTCCATTTCTTGATAGTTTTGTTGAAGAGGATGGGTTACTGACAGATATATGACTTTCAGGAAGAAGTGAAGGACACCATGGGCTGGGTTGAGAAGACTGTCAGGATTTGGCTGTAAATGCTCTCACCCGATTCATGGGTGGAAGGGGGAAGGATGATTCCCCAGTTCCCTGCATGTTCAGGAATATTCAGATGCTGAGTAGCAAGAGGTAGGATTGGAACCAGCCATTCAAATGGTGCCCTGGATGTTGCTTCCTCTCTTCTGAATGAAAGGAGGAAAAGATTTACCTTAACAGTGGGGTGGCAAGCCCCACTTGGCTGCTGAGTCAAGGTGTCTCCCTGCTGTAATAAATGATATTATCAATGGCATTTGGGACTTTCAGCCTCTGGAAACAGAAAATAAATGTAAAGCCTTGCTTATTGTTAAGGAGCTGCACTCTTCCTACGTGCCCTTTATTGCCTCCCTGCCCCTCCCCCGTTACCTCTACTTCAGCTGATCGAAGTAAAAACTTTGAAGGAACTAAGGAGCTTCAGGGAGGGAAGGGACTAGAGTGACCAACCATCCCTATTTGCCTAGGATGGAGGGGTTTCCTGGGATGCTGAACTCCCAGTGGTAAAATCTAAGGAAAAACCAGTATTTGTTGCTCACCCTGGGAGGGACTCAAACTTTTATGGGTAGGTTGGGTACTGATGCCCAAATCACCATATTATCTTGCTGGGGGCATAAGTGGCCAAAAGGGCTGAGGGCAAAAATGAAGCTCCCCTGAGCCCAGGGGCTGACTGGAAGCTGAGATGTGCACAGAGGAGGAGTTGCCACTGACCTTGAGGCTAAGATCCAAAGGAGAGGAAAGCCTTCACGGCTACTCCATTCATCCACCTAGCCTCTGCTGCCCTTATGAGTATGCAGATTTCTCAGCCAGGATATATCTTGATCTCCTTCCTGGTATCCCTAATGTTCAGGTGGTAATTCTGTGGTCTGTGTTTCCATAGAGGGGAAAGAAGCACTTGAATTCAATTAGTAATGTTTGAGCAAAGCTTACAATGAAAGAAGGAAAAAATGTCAACTACAACCTCTTTTAAGAAAAAAATAGATAATTAGAATAGTACTATATCCGTTAAAGACATTGAAAAGAAAACAAAATATAGGACCATACATTTTCATGGATGAATTCTAACAAACACTTAAGGTAGAAATAATGCAAATTCCACAAAATTTCTTCTGTAATAAAGAAGAATATGGGACACTTCCAAATTCATTTTATGAGGCCAGCATTACCCAGAAATTCAAACCAGAGAAAGACATTACAAGAAAATATTGACCAATATCCCTCATGAACATAAACACTAATATCCTCAACAAAATATATCAGCAAAGTTAATTCAGTAGTTAGTTAAAATGGTAATACATCATGAACAAGTTGGTTTTATTCCAAAAACAGAAGGCTGGTTAAATACTGAAAAAACAATGCAATAAACCATATTAACATATTAACATATTAAAGAAGGAAAAGCATATGATCATCTCAATAGATTCAAAAAATCTTTTGACATAATCCATTGATTCAATAGAAGAAAATTTCCTTGACCTGGTAAAGTGGATATACAAAATACCTGCAGTTAACATAATACCTGTTTCCTTAAAGTCAGAAACAAACAAAAAAGATATCCCTCCTTACCAAACCTTTTTGTCATCTTAGCTAGTGCAATAAGGGAAGAGAAAGAAATAAAGGCATACAGATTGCAAATAAAGAAATAAAATGGTTTCTATTGACAGACAATATTATTATCTAAGTAGAAAATCCAAAGTAATTTGCAAAACAGCTACAAGATCCAATAATTGAAACTAGCAAGTCAATATTTAAAAATCAATTGTATTTCTAAATGCTAGCAATAAACAATTGGTAATTGACATTTAAAAGAGTATGATCTTCAATAGCACTAATAAAACATGAAATAATTATATAAAAATCTAACCAAGAGCATGTGTGATATGCCAATACTACAAAATACTGATGAAGGAAACACTGGTTAAGGACCACTTAAACAGTAATGTGTCCTATTTCTGAAATGTAAGACTCAATGAGGGGATAATGAAAGTAGTTTATAGATTCAATGCAATCTGAATCAAAGTCACAGCAGGATATTTTATAAAAATTGACAGGATGTTTCTAAAAGGTTAATGGAAAATCAAAGGAACAGAATACACAAACAATTTTGTAAAGGGAGGAACAAAGCTAAAGTCTCTCAGTATCTGACTTCAAGGTAATAGCAAAAGGGCAGATGCATAAATCAATGTAAAACTGAATAGAGTTCACAAATAGACCCATTAAATATTGTCAATTAATTTTCTACAAAGTTACAAAGTCAACTCAATTGAGGAGGAAATCTTTTCAACAAATGATACAGAGGTCATACATGTGCAAAGGTTGAACTTTGATTCACACCTTGCAGTGTATATGCAAGTTAAATCAAAATGACCAAAACCAAACAAAAAAGGACTGGCCATGCAAATGTTGATGAGGATGGTTGAACTTTTTTTTAAATCTCTATGCACTTTCTCATTGTTTTAAAAAGTCAAAGTCCATATTAACTCTAAGATCCCAGTTCCTTTATTTCATCTTTACATGCTAAAGTCCAGGAAAACTTAAAAACGCATTTACAAAGAGCATGATTGCAACTCTTCCATGCTCTTTCAGCAGAGCTAAATTCAGGATATAATTATTTTCTTTAAAAATTCAGTTGGCTCAACATATTTTTCAAGAGAGGAAATTCCAAGGCATTGAAAAACACATCTGTGTTACGAGAAAACATTTTCTATGCAGGAAAAGTCTTTCTGACTCTGCAAAATGTCATCAAATTTTCAATCGCCTATTTTGGGGTTATCTCTCTCCAAGGCCTTTTTTCCTTGGGACAGTATGGTTTAGAAATGTAGGCAAGTGAGTCATAGTAATGTCAGAAGCTTAGCAAAACAGCCGTGAAAACCACACACTACATTAAAAATTTTTCTAAGGACAAAATAGCAACCTTTAAGTAAACTCTGCATTTCCCATAGATAACCTAGAGGATTGGATTTGATAATGGCTCTGCAACTTAAAATGTGAGTTGAGCACCACCTCCAGATACTCCTTATAGACATGCCTACCGTTGCTAATTATGTGTATGTTCATTTGAGATCAAATATCAATTGATTCCCTTAAGTTTGAATTTATCTTTATATCCTATACAATAAGATAAAAAGAATAAAAAGGATAATTAGAGGAAAAACGACACAGACAATGGAATCTATTACTAAAACTTCGCTGCATGATACAAAATCCAGCTGGTCACTGGTTTCCATCACGTTTTTCCTGCCCCTGACATAAGGTTGTGTAACCTATAATTCAAGCCGTTTGGCGGCCACTCGAAATTTCTGCTAGAATATCTCTGAGATATTGTAGTCTTCCATTCTATGTGTCTTAATATTACATGACCACTCCCCAGAAGGAACTAGACCCCGGAGCTATGGTCTAATGGCTGATCCTAAGCTATATAAATTGCATAATTCTATAAAAAACATTTTGCAAAGATGCCAAGCTATCATACTTTTTATAATGAAAACAAAGCTATTTAAAATGGTTTGTGTTGTAAGAAGTTGCGAGATAACCTCCCTTCATTTTGGAAAAAGAGAATATTGAACTATGGGAGGATGAAACAAAGTTGGTTCCAGTTTCCGAGTAGGAGTCAAAGAGAGACAAGATGTTCACTAACATCTGCCTGAACACAGAGAAGAACAGGGTCTAATGTTCTTCAAATCAAGCAAATCCTCCTGTTTCCAGCTCACAAGCCAAATTATTAAGGGAAAGTGGTTCTATCCCCTCATCCCCATTCTGCATCTCTAAAATCACAAGACAAAGACATTTTCTTAAACAAGGCAGCTGTTCACTCACCCATTGCACATTGTCAGATCAAAGGGGGCTGCTGTGATTTGTTTGTTGGGGTGTCCATTTGTCATGCTATTGTTTTCTCTCTTGTTAACTTTCCACTTTGTAATAGATGGCATCTGATAGGCTACATGAAAGTTCTAAATATTACTCAGTCACATACAGGCAAAACACCATTTCAAAGTAAATATTATTTAAAAGTAAGCCCTTAACAAAGTAATGTCCATAATTTGGTGGCTGTACCAAAGAGACTTAGCTTGATTTCTCTTTCACTAAAATTCAGTTGGCATGAAATTACTTTTTAATCAAAGGATGCTGTTTAGCCCTACTTACTTTGCATGCAGATGGACACAGGAGAGGCTCTCTATAGCTATGGATATCTGCACCCCCACCCAGAATTAGGAGTGAGTCCCTCCCCATACCTGTTCCCTCCATTCCTACCTCCCTTCCCTTCCTAGTGCCCCTCCTCCAAACTTACACTATTCTCCTTTGACAGCCCCCTTTCCCCACCCCATGTGCACTTACATATATCCAGGATTTATGAGAAGAGAGATTTAGGGGTAATCTATAGTGCTAATAGTAAAAGCTGGCACTGATATCACACTGACTCACCCCCAGAGATATATAAGAACCTCCATTAGTTTCCCATTGCTTGCCAAAATAATAATAATACAAAAGTAACAGAGAGTCTCAACTTTCAGTATGATCGTCTTCAAAAACTAAAACTTCCCCGGATTCCAATTCCAGCCAAGCGGTTTCTCTGGCATCTCACAGACATTCTGTGAACATTTTACAGTCTAGCTTTGGTTCAAGTTATTATTTTATCTTGAGTTTGCTATTCCCTCTCCACCTAATTGCACTATTACTTTTCCTTGGAATTTAATGAAAGTTCTACATCTCCTCTATTAGATTCTCTTTTATTATTCCATTCGCCAAAAATCACATCTTCTGAAATCTTACAGAACTTAATGTCTGTATATCTCATTTCACCATTTTATCGCACTGGCCTACGAGGAATCAAATAAAAACTGCATCGATTTTTGTTTAGTTGCAAAAATGAAACAATGTTGGGTACTTTGAGACTGCAGAGTGGTTTAAATCCAGGTTCTTGCACTCAGTGAATTAAAAAGTACATTTGGGGAGGCAAGATATAAACGTGAGTATTGTTTTATAAAGCCAAAACTTTGAATGATAGTACAAGACAATGCCAAAAGAGCTGGCACTGTGCAGACATGCTTTATGAAGGGAAAATGATACTCATGTAAAAGGGAGAAAGAGAGCAGTCTGTGCCTGACCACTCAAGGAAGGTCTGATGGAGGAGACAAATGAAGCTCGGATGCCATAAAAGATTCATTGAGATTCCTTTAGGGCAGAAGGAGAATGTAAGAATGGAAACGGTGGATAGGAGCCATATAGGAGATGGCTTTGTATTCCAAGTCATTGAGTTCATCCTGAAGGCAATATAAGATCACCTATTCTTTTGCTCCTAGCAATAAAATGTTTATTTAAAAAGTGTCATGTCAGGTAGACTAGATTTAAAAAAATTCTGACTGTTCTAAACTTGGGTGAGTCATGGAGTGGTTTGGATGAGGCTCTGGTCTCAAGTAGTAAGAGTGAGAGGAAGGGAAAGGAAGGGGAAAAAGCCATGCCTATGAATCGTATGTGCATTGTGTGTGTGTGTGTGTGTGTGTGTGTGTGTGTGTGTGTGTGTGTGTGAAGGCTGAATATTGCTTGAATACAGAGAAGATGGGAAGATAGTATCAAAGATGATACTGAGGATTTAGGCCTGGGAAACTCCAAAATTATTCACAGAAAATGGGTAGTGAGGTGGAGAAGCCAGTTTTGTGTGGAGGCAAGGTAACATTCAGATTTAGGCTTGAGTATTTCATGACATCAGCTATATCCAAGACATTAATTTTCACTGACTGATGTGCCATCTCCACTAAAGTATAAATTGTTGAGGAGAACATTTTGGTCTTTTCTTTGTCTTTCTCAAATCTCAGTATTTTTCACATAGGAATTTTCGTTAATACATTTATATAATAATATACTGTATGAAACCAATTTTAAGTACTCCCCAGCTTTATGCTTATTTTTACCAAATTATAGAATTGTAAAAAAAAAAATTGTATAGCTTTTGGAGCTTGTGTTAACCATTTATTCAATCATTACTCAGTTGTTGGATTAGCTCTTGTTGAATTTTAATTATCAAACATCAAATAAAGTAAAATAATAAAATAAAATAAATCAAATGGTCATCTGTCTGTGCTCAAGAATTTCATTAATCCTACTTCTTCTGTATAGGAAACTGTGTAAGTGGGTGTTATAAATGAGCTAATGTTATTCTAAAACTGTGTAACCTGCAAGTCAACATCAGTGATAGTATAATAATGCATACTATATGTAGTCTTGATTCTCTCAGAAAACAGTTGTAATCAATAATCACTCAGGATTTCATAAAAGAATAAAGAACAACACTAGCAGTAACAAACTACACTAGAGCAAGAGAAATAAAGATTAAAAAGTAAAAAATAATAAAAGAGACTAGTGCAATATTGATTTTTCCCGTTGGAATGAAGTCAGCTTCTGCTTGGCGTTTTCCAAGTATTCCTTGCAGAGTTCAAAGATGAGGGAGCCGTCTATCTTCAACCCTCCTTGGCTTGTGTCTTAGTTCTAATTGGTGTGTCTGTGTGTCTGTATGTGTGTGCTTTAGCAGAGAAAAATATTTCAGAATTGAATAGACCAAGCCTATATGGACTTTTTCCTACAGAATTTCAAATAATGAGCAATTCAGTAGAAATAATGAAGTCAATTACCTGATTTTCTCTGGCCTAGCAAGAACAACTCTGTGTTAGAAATTTTTCACTTTTTTCACAGATGGGCTGCTATATTTGGCATTGTTACCCTATCCTGTATGGAAGTTTAGAAGGAAAATTACCTATAGGATTAGTAAACATGTTTGTTTTATTATTATTATTTTAATCATATTTTAACCCATAGCATCCTTTGAAATTTGTTCTATAGCTACTTGTCAAATTGTAAGTTGAAAGTTATCACTTTTTTATATAGATGTTATATTTCACAATAAGGAAATTAACTGAAACTATGGTATTATTATTTTTTAACAGCAATGTAAACTATGAAAGTGTAGGTCTTTTTTAGTGCTAGGAAATTGGATGATTTAAAACATCTTATCTAATTCAGATAAAATTAAATAAGTTCAGAACTCTAGCCATGAAAGAAAAATTGAATAAGAATAACAGATTAATGTGCTGAGATTTTCCCCACCAAACTCTAGTATGAGGATAGATTATATATATGCTCATATGTTTAAATACCAAAAAAAATTAAGAAACATCTAACAGAAAATATAAACAGAAACATCTAACAGAAAATATAAACATGAAATTATAGTTGTATAGTTTTGGAGTATAATTTAAGGTCTTCAAATCAGGCAATTTCAAGACTTGGATTTAGCAATGCATTAAATTATTGACAAGTGAAAACAACTTTATAAAGTGCACTTCTCAATATTAATACACAGTGCTAGAGAAGCCCCTGGCATTTCTTGCAGCTTTAAAAGATTATAAACTTCCTTCTAGATCTATAAGCAAATCTTTAAATAAGAATTAATTATTTCAAAATTTAGAAAATAAGATTTTTTTTTATTAAATACTGCAAATTGGATATATCTTGTCCAGACAGTCACATAGGAAAGTACTGCTCTTCCCCCACCCCTGATCACACATGCACACACTTGTGTGCACCACACAAATTGAGTCTTTTGTTTAACATAAGTATTTTGAGCTGTGTAATCATAATAGTGCCTGTAAACCAAATGGCCTCTTTCCTTGGGGGAATTGGGTAGAATTGGGAGTGAAAATGTGAAAAACAGATTTAGATAATTGGCTGGGAGAAATTACAGAAAGCTTGTGTTGTTAATGATAATTTAAAAATTCATCTGAAATCATTGACTTATTCGGATGTTCTTATATTAATTCATTTACCAATTATTAATTAACACAATGCGATGGAAATAAAAATACTCAGACAACTCTTTTTTGTTGCAATTAGCAAAATTTCATTGAGTTAGCAGAAGTAAAATATGGTGGGCTATTTTAAATATTTGAGGTATCTAAGGGAACTCAAAAGCAAGAGTGGAGTTCGTCGTCATAGGGGCAAGAAGCGAGACAGTAGACCTGTCATAATTCAAGGTGACAAGACCTCTCATTCTCTTCCTCTTTTCTGGTTTGTCCTTTTCTCTCTTTGCAAATCAACTTCCTTTGAATTTTGGCGTGCATGCACCCAAACTGTTTTCAGCCTCTAAGTCTGTGTGGACATCAGTTCGAACCACCAATGACACTGATTAGTGTCTGAATCCAAATATAAACTCTGAAGGCAGTGTTTGGTTGGTCTTGCTTTGGTCTCATCACACCTCAGATTCATCACTTGTATTTAGGGACAGGGTCTTTCCACATAAACACTGCTCCAGGATCCTAGCCCCATGGTCAATAGTGAGTCATTCTCAAAGAAGGGAGTGGGGCCTGGGAGTGGGCTTCAATATCTGTGGAACCATTAGAGCAAGTGGCTTTCAACACTATCATACCCAACATTGTATTAACATTTATAATCTTACTATAAAACCCACAGATAATATTATATAACTGCATGAATTTTTTAAAGTCAAATTAGTTCCCTAATTATAATGTAAAGGAAAAATAAAAGGAAGATAATTTAAAAATGAATTTATTGTTTGATACTTTGGTGCAACTATACTGAAGACAAAAGTCAGATGCTTGTATTTTATGTGTAAAATCATGACAGATATAATAGTTTCAAATGCAAACACTGATACAGGTGAATTACACTGAATTATCGAACGTCACAAGTAGCAATGCCTTCTTTGATGTGTTTTCTGGAATGTGGAGAGATTTTGGTAAACTTCTGAACCAAAGTACAATCTTCTCCAAATTTTCACATTCATGTAACTAATTCAGTTTACACTGAATTTCCGTAAAATTTTGTGCACATTAAAACCATGTGAAGATAATTGTGTTTTATTTAAACTTGAGTGGCAGAACAATTGTAAGCCATGTAAGATGCAGACGATTCTGTATTGTATGAGATTGTCCCATGCACTGTAGAATATTCAGATTTTCTGGCATAGTCCGCTGAATGACATTAACACTCACATTCATTGTAGCAATCCAGACCATCCCTATAAATTCCAGCTGACTACTCCTCTTAAAAGCCATGGTACTTAGAAATACATCCCTTGAAATAGTGCTTTACTGACAGTAAATCCCATTCCTCACCTGCTTCTGAAGTGAGAAACCCTGAAACACAGCCATTCTTGCAGTGAAATTTTTCTCTTCAAGGTGATGAATGTTCACTTTAAGCACATTGACAAATTTCCGCCCTTATTTACTTTACTGACTCTCTGACCAAATTCAATGAGTTTCTCTTAGCGAGACCTCCTCTGGTACCATTTCCTTGGGGTTCATTAGATCTCAGCCCTAAAAATTCTCTTCCTCTCATTCCACACACTCCTTGGATAATCTCTGTCCTCTCTCAGACCTTCTGTAACTAACTCTTGGCTGAGGCCCCAGCCATCATTTATATCCTCAGTCCAGACCTATCTTAGAGATCCACAAGTGTATGCTCTACTGTCTACTGGAATCCATTCAAGAGTCCATGGGAATGTCAAATGTAGTACCTGTGAAACTGACCTTAACAGCTCTCAGCCATTCCTGCCTCTCTCCTCCTCCAGTGTTTAGTGAAATCATACGTATAAAGTTGCTTACAACGAAGAAGCTCTCAGCTACACATCTGGGTGGATAGCGATGGATAGTCACATTAAAGCATAATTATCTTTGATCCTTGAAGTCATTTCAATGATTCTTTTCATTACTTAAAGGTAAGAGTAGTAGAAACCCAGGCCCAGAATAAAGATAAACATTGCAATCTTTGGTTATAGGTGAGTGCAGGTATGTGACTATTTTAGGAAAAGCTTAATTTCCCTGTGGTTTGCAGAATCTATGAGGGGGATGGGCAGCGTAAATGAAAAGTAAGGGTAACTTGGAAAGAAGGGACTGAGACTTTATCCTTTCTCCCAGGATAGTTGACGAGGATACTGGGGGGGGGTTATCCGGGGACTCTGACCACTGTCCCCTGGCAGACAATAATATAAGGACCCCAAGGACTTGATTATATTGAGACAGAAATTGCTGAATTTCTGAAATCCAGAAATCAAATGAGTGATAGAGAAGCTAGAACATCTCTCTGATACCTTGTCTATACTATAGAAAGATGGAGATAAAAGATTCTTAGACTATTCTATCCACTCATTCATGCTTTTCAACTCTTGAACAATAAACGAGTGACCATAAACTGTTTCTCAACCTCTGTATAGGCCAACCAAATTCCAACAGCAAGCATCATGAGAAAATACATCATTTAGAATGAAATGGTAGAGAAATTATGGTGAAGAATTCCCAAATTGACCAACATGAGAATTTTCTGGGTGTATCTACATACTCTTTATAGAGAAATTAAGTATATAGCTTATATACATTATATACATATATAGAAATCCCACACTTTCTATAAATAAACTCTTACATGGGTAATACTATGACAGTATTGTGAAAATAATGGACCTGGGATGCTGAAATCTTGCTATGACCCAGATGTTCTTCTCACTATGAACTTCCCCAAAGAGATAGTTGCTGAAATTCAGCACAGGAGAGTAAAGTGAATGTGATGGTTAGGTTCATGGGTGAACTCGGCCAGGTGATGGTGCCCAGTTGTCTGGTCAAACAAGCACTGGCCTAACCATTACTGCAAAGACATTTCATGACTGGTTAATAAACCAGAAAGCTGGTTTATTAAATCATCAGTCAATTGATCTTATCGGTGGCTGATTACATCTACGATCAGCTAAGGAAGTATCTTCCGCCCTGAGAGAATCCAATCAGTTGGACTTAATCGAAACAGTTGAAGACTTTTAAGAAAGAAGAGAGAACTTTGATTTCTTTTTTCAGCCAGCCAGCCTCTCCTGGGGAGTTCATCAAAGACCTTCATCGGCCTGCCCTATGGAGTTGGGACTTGTGCATCCTGCCCTACAGAATTTGAACTCATGCGTACTCACAGTTGCATGAGACACTTTTATAAAATCTCATATTTACAGTTATCTCCTGTTGCTTCTGTTTCCCTAGAGAACTCTGACTAATACAGTGAAACTATCAATGGATCTGTGGCACTCAATTCTAATGCAGAACTCTACTATTTAGCTAAGCTAGTTCTTGAATAGCCTAAAATCAAAGGGTGCTAAAGTCTTGTTTCAATTACTGGTGATGGCTAAAACTCCTCTTTCTGGATTCAATGTTGTGATTGTAGGCAGGGATTACTTTCAAACTCAAAACGAAGATTCTTAAAACCAACCAGCACTTTAAAAATTTGTGTGTACACGTGAGTGCCTGTATGTAGTTATCTAAGTAGGAAGGTCTGCTGGTCTTGAGAATGAATGACTATCGTAGATAGAATTTCCTGAAAAACATAAAATAACACTTGCTGCAGATTAGATATTTTGTTTCTATTTTCTTCTTTCTGATTATTTATTAAGTGCAAGTTATTTGATTCTCCTTGAAATATTTGTCTCTATTTCTGCAAATTTTCTTGCATGGCAGATCATTTAAAAACTCAAAACAGAATCTTATTTAAGATTGTCATTTTTTTAAAAAAAATGCTAATTTCCTGCTCTTGGATCTCATATTTCTATTTCTTTTTTAATTTTGTACTCCAAATTTAAGAAGTTTCTGTGTTATTTAAAAAATAACTAGGTCTGCTGGAATTAATAGCTTATCATCATTCAAATTATGAGTTGGGAAAGGGAAATACAGAGTGAATAATGGTCATTTAAACTTAGTGTTTTTGACCACTAAAGTAACATACTTCCAAGAATTTGGGATATAGTTTAGATTATCTCAAAATGTAGGTGGAATCTAGAAAGAAGGACACACAATGGGAAAAACTCAAAAATTGAATAATCTCTCATAATAGTAATCATCGACACATTATTACTGAGATATAGTCTATGAAGATCATTGAGGTAGTTTCTAGAAATATTGATATAAGGTACAGTTGTGCACTAAGGATGGATTGGCTTTTATAAAGGGGATTTATTAGGTTACAAATTCACAGTTCTAAGGCCATTAAAGTGTCCAACTAAGGCATCAACAAGAGGATACCTTCTCTGAAGAATGGCCAATGGCATCCAGAACACCTCTGTCAACTGGGAAATCATGTGGCTGGTGTCTGCTGGTCCTTTGCTTCTGGGTTCTGGTTTCAAAATGGTTTCTCTAAAATCTCTGGGCTTCTGTCTCTCTTAGTTTCTCTCTTTCAGCCTCTGTGCATCCTTGCTTGTTCTCCCAGGGTATTTCTCTAAGCATCTGGTGGTCCTCACTTAGCTTATTCAGGACAAACTCTAGGCTTCATCTCTTAGCTTAGCATCTCCAAACATCCTTCTGTCTGCATCTCCCAGCATCTCCAAGTGTCTGGGTCTGCATTGGCTCTTAGCTTCTCCTGGGGGCAAATTATGGATTACATATCTTAGCTTTTCTCCAAAATGTCTCTCTCAGCTTCTCTCCATGAGCTCTCTTACAGCACCCCAGTGATCTAATTAAGACCCACCCAGAATGGGTAGGATCACACCTCCATGGAAATGATCTAATCAAAAGGTCTCATCTACAGTTGGGTGGGTCACATCTCCATGGAACCAACCTAATCAAAAAGTCCCACCCTAATCAAAAGGCTAATAAGTCTGCCCCCACAAAATTACATTAAAGAACATGGCTTTTGTGGGGGACAAAATAGATTCATACCAGCATAATAGATAAATAAAAATTTGCTCGTATGTATCTTTCCTGTGCAGCAGATGGAACGCAGAATCAACAGAATTTAATAATTTCATGCATATGAAGTCATAGTAAGTTGGAGAAAGCAATGTTAATTCCATGTTTCCAATCTGAGTCCCTGAGAGAACAATGTGCTTGGGCTGTGTAGAGAAATAGAGTATTCTGATAGGCAAGTGTTTATAAGAGAAGGGTTTATGTGTTCTTTTGTATACGCATTGAGTTGAGGGAATAATGGGACAGCTAAGTGAAAAAAATTCAGTTCAGGTACAGATTTTTGTGTGAATTTGATGACAGCTGTTAGAAATTAAGATGTAATTTTAGAGTCATTAATGCAGTTACTATTCCTCTTTAAAAAATATTATGGTAAAACATATGCAACACGTATTTTAACCATTTTAAGTGTAAAATTCAATGGCATTAATTGCACTCACAATGTTGTAGAACCATCACCAGTATATATTTCCAAAATTTTTCATCACTCAAAGCACAAACTCAACACCACTAAACACTAACTCCCCATATCCCCCTCTGCCCCATCCCTGGTAACCTTGTAACAGCAACTTTTTAAACATAATCTTAAAACTGGAAGCAAGATGGAAATTGTAATATTAGCCTTTTAATGTAAGCAGGCTGTGCATGTGAGCACTTAGTCTCACAAAGGAGCAATATGTAAATATAAAGTCTGCACCCAGACCTGAATAAACTATCTATTGCCCCCAGACCTCCCAGTTTTGAATAAGGCTTCATTTATTGCCTCAGACATCCCAGATAGGAATAAACTTCCATCTATCTCCCCAGACTTGGAAGCACCTTTCCCAGGTGTCACAGAGGATGTAGGTCCTAAAATAAATAGGAAATAACTGGATTAAAAGCTACCGAAGTCCTCCAGACCTCTGTTACCTATTAACTAAGATGATTATTTCTTTTTGTCACTGGCAGGTATAAAAGACAATTAAAAAATCACTATGGGGAGGTTGAGTTGGGAAGGAAATCTCCCGTGTCCTTCCACCAGTGTAAATAAAACCTTTTTTCTTCCTGAGTTCCATTTGGTATGACTTTCATTAGCTGTGCCCAGAAATGAACACAGATTTGGGAATACCCCATCTGCAACCTCTAATCTACTTTGTCTTACTATGAATTTGCACATCCCAGATATTTCATATAAATGAAATCACAATATTTACCTTTCTGTGTCTGGCTTATTTTACTCAGCATAATGTTTTCAAGGTCCATCCATGTTGCAGCATGTATTAGAATATCATTCATTTTTATGGCTGGATAATAACCCATTGTATGTGTAAACCACATTTCATTTATCCACTCATTTGCCAATGAACACTTGGGGTCTTCTACCTTTTGACTATTGTGAGTGATGCTTCCATGAACACTGGTGTACAAATATCTATTTGAACCCCTATTTAGAATTTTTTGGTTATATAGTCATCGTAGTGGGTGTGAAGTGGTGTTTCACTGTGGTTTTGATTTGCAGTTCCCCAATGGCTAATTATGTTGAGTATCTTTTCATGTGCTTATTGGCCATTCTTCCTTGAAGAAGTATGTGTTCAAGTCCTTTGCCCCTGTTTTCATCAGATTGTTTGTATTTTCATTGTCGAGTTGTAGGAGTTCTATATATATTCCAGATATTTAACCTTTACCAGATATACGATTTCCAAATATTTTCTCCCATCCACTAGGTTGTTTTTTCACTTTCTTGATAATATCCTTTGAGACCAACAAGATTTTAAGTTTGATGAAATCCAATTTGTGTATTTTTTTCTTTTTGTTGCTCATGATTTTGGAGTCATATCTATAAATCCATCACCTAACATCCTAATACAAAGTCCTGAAAATGTTTTCTTCTAAGAGTTTTATGGTTTTAGATCTCACATTTAGGTAGTTGACACCGTACATGTGATCTCCTTCAGACCTTAGTGAACCTTCCAGTGGGCCTAAAGAGAGCCTTAGTTGAAATCATAGGATTCTCTTACATCTTTTCTGAGCAGGTGTCTTGCCCTGGGCATGTGTGCATGACCTTATCACTTCTCCTGTATGCATGGTTACTCATAATACACCCAATTTCCCTTAGGAAATTCACAGCCTTTCCTACAGGTCTGCACATTTTTGTATGCTTCAACTGGTAATCCTTTGCCCCAGGCAGTCGTGCTTTGATTACTTCCTTATGGTGTTTTAGCAGCTCCTTCTATAGGCAGAGCAAGTTCCCAGACCCATGCAACACATATGGGTGTAATCCATCAGGCTTACACGCGATGGATTAGTACAAACATACAAGCACGCCAATATGCACATAAGGGTTAGTTTGCTTCCCCTGGAATCTAGGCCAAGGAGGATGTGAGGGAAGGGCCAGTAAAGGCTCCACTAGGTTTTCCTACTGTAAGAAAGTTTCTAAAATGCCTTTGTATTGATTTGGCACTCACCCAGGTACTGCAAACATTTAACTGTTTTCCATATTTCTGAGGAAGTTGATTCTACCCTCTTGCTGACATCACTTGAAATTGCCTGTGAAGTCTGAAATACTTCTGACTTTCAGTTATGTGTGTCAATAAATTTCCTTTATAGTTTTAGCCAATTCAAGTTGATACTTACAGGTTACATTATTGTTAGACTTTGTCACATATGCTAATACTTTTGATTTATGAATTTAATTTTCAGAATGCACAAGATATTCAAGTCATGAATTAGCATCATGTGATTCTGACTATATGCTATGAAAGCCTTGGTTACCTGAAAACTGCACAGTATTAGGAAACTCTAAGATTATATAGTTAAGTCTCTCATTTCATAAATGAAAACCATCAAAAATAATTGCACTTGTCTAATTTAATAGACTTAGATAATGATAGAATTAGTATTAAAAATGCCTTGTATTGGACACAGAAATCACTTCTCCCTGTACAGAATTTTCATTATGTTTTCCATGAACTCTGTAATCTCAATGCAAGTAACCAGTAGAGTCACACTAACGCTAAGAGCTTTGTGGTTGTGATGACATACTAGAGAGTTCTCTCTCAAAGCTGAATCAAAATTTATGGAAACAAACAAAGAGAGGGAATAAAATAAGTTGCACACCCCAGAAAGAGTTCTACCTATCTCATAGAACAACAACAGCAAAAATAAAAGGAGAGGAAGACAAAGAAGCAAAATAGCTGCCATATCTCTTCACTGATGTATTTGTTTAACAGATACTATGTGTTTACTTTATTCCAAGTACTGTGCTGGTTCCTGTGCTAGTTTTGTTGTTATTGAATCCCTTTAGGATGGAGAGGCTGTGAAGAGGCAGCTTTAACACAGATGAAGGGGTCAGTACAATGGAGGATTGGAAAGTCAGGGAAGCGACACCTGCCCATACACTGAAAGGTAAGGAGGATATAGGCAGGTAAAAGCAGAAGAGAATTTCAGGCACAGAGAATGGCATAAGCAAAGGTTTGTGGTTGAGACAGGGCATGGAGAGCACAGAGAAGTTCACGCTGTTCATGTCACTGCAACTTAGAGGGTGAAGAATGCTGAGATATGCTGGAGAGGAAACTAGCACCACTAATGGAGATGAAAGCATATAGGAATCCAGTCTCCAGATTTAGACACCTCCTCTATACAGTAGCATGGAGCCCTTCATTTCAGGGAGGACACAATTTCCAGGTGTAGTTTTGATAGAGACTTTGCTATTTAGAAAATCATTTTCAAAGCAGCCAGCATCTTGAATTTACAGGCCATATGCCAACAGCTTTCAAAATACTGATTTTGCTTGTTTGTTTGTTTAGAGAAGCATGCCAGGTGGCTTTCCTTTCACACTTAATAAGATATTTTTAGGTTTAGGAAACTGGAAAGCATGACTGAACAACATTCCTGTAGGTAAATTTCATGTATCTGTATCTGTATTAAGGATTGCTGTCTTAAAATTTTATGAAACCATAAGCTGTCTTTTCTAGAAAGGGGTATCTAGATCATTTGAAAATTTAAACATTCCATTCCTCATATAGCTAAGTCTTATTTGTTCCAAATTGCATCTCTTTAATTGTATACATATGTTTGTAAAATTGTGCCATTGATGTTTTTAAGGTACTTGGAGTAAAAATAGCAGATGTCTATGTTTTTCAGCTTTGTATGGATCCTTTTAACAGATGTACTCCCCAACTCAACTGATATTTTCTTTCTAATTAAAACATATGTATTGGTACATCTTTTCTGTGCAAAACTTTATGTGCCTTATGTATAGGCTCTCTGGCTTTCTTAAAATAATATTTGCATAGTATTTGTGGTCAACCAACCACTTGTCTAACTTTTGGAATATTCACAAATGGTCAATCTACTCCAAAAATTACCATGTTCTCTCAAATTTCTTAGTGAGATTTTGATAGAAAATTTAATTTCCTCTGAACTTTTGACCACCTTTTAACTGATTTCAACAGTTCACAGCCTCTCAAAAGTAGCTATGAGGTAGGAATCTGGAGTTTAAACAAAACTATGAATTCCATTCAATTTTTAAAAGCAAACTATGATCTGAACTCTATAAATGTCTTTATTCCTTACAGGTGCCAATGTGAAACTAAGTGTATAAGGTCAGGAAGAGCACATTAATCACAAACTGTGTCAATAATTGATGAAGCTTTTATAGTGGAATGCTTTATTTTATTAAACTGTGTCAACCTTATTGAGATATATTTTGCACACAAGGAAATGGACAAATTGCACATGTACAATTCCATGAGCAGTTTCATCACCTTAAAGAGTTTTCTTGAAGTTCTCCAAGCCCCACTTGAAATAACCATTTGTCTTCTCCCTGTGACCAAAGCTTAGTCATGCCAGTTCTATGACTTCAAATAAATGGATGCATACAGTATGTATTCTTTTGTTTCTGGCTTACTTTATTCTGGCCTAATGTTTTTGAGATTCATCTATGTTTTCACATTTTTTTTGTAGTTTGTTTTTATTGCTGAGTAGTATTCAATTGCATGAATAGGCTGCATTTTGTTAATCTGTTTAAAGATGGACTTTTGAGTTAAGTTTGAGGTTATGCACAAATCTTGTCACACATAGGTCTTTTCCTAGAAATATGTTTTTATTTCTTTTGGGTAAATATCAGAGTGGTATTGCTGGGCCATAATTTTCAATTCACAACAGCAGAGTATGAGATATCCAGTTGCCTTACATCCCTACCTACACTTGATACTGTTAGTCTTTTTATTGCAGACATTATATTAATTAAAGTGGTATTTCATTTTAGTTTAATTTGTATTTTCCAGATTACCAAGGACATTGATATTTTCTTCATGTACTTATTGGCCATTCTTTTGTGAAATAGTGGCTGTTCAAGTCCTTTGCCCAGTTTTTTTAATTAGAGAAGTTTTAAGCTTACAGAAAAATCATGCATGAAATATAGAGCTCCCATAAACACACTATTATTAATATCTTGCTCGCTGTGGTTTTAATTTGCATTTCCCTATTGGCAAATGATGTTGAACATCTTTTTTTGTTGTTTTTTTTGTTTGTTTTTTTAAGCAGTTTTATTGAGACATATTCACATGTGATACATTCCAAAGTGTACAATTGATGGTTTTTACTATAATCTGAGTTATGTATTCATCACCAAAACAATTTTAGAACATTTTCATTACTAAAAAAAAAAAAATCTTATTCCCCCAAGCAATCACCTTGCAATTCCTCTATCTTTCCCCAGCCATACATAAACACCAATCTAATTCTATCTCTATAGATTTATTTATATTTTCATTTTATACAAATGGAATCATATAATATGTAGTACTTTGTGTCTGGTTTCTTTCATGTAGCATAATGTTTTGTTTTTGTTAATTATTTTCTTTTTAATTAGAGAATTTGTATGTTTACATCAGTATTGTAAAAAATACAACATTCCTATATATCCCGCTATCATTGACCCCTTGCATTGGTGTAGTACCTTTGTCATAATTGATGAAAGAATATTAAAATATTACTGTTAGCTATTATCCATAGTTTGCATTAGGTGGTTTTTTTTCCCATTTACCCCCCTGTTATTAACACCTTTTAATAGTGACATACATTTATTATAATTCATGAAAGAACACACTTATATTTGAGTTATTAACCATAGTCATCATCCACAACAGGGTTCAGTGTGTTATACTGCATCATGTTTTATCCTCTAACTTTCCTTCTAGTAATGCACATGACCCCAAACTTCCCCTTTCAACCACATTCACACACATTATCCAATGCTGTTAATTACACTCACAGTAATGTGCTACCATCACCACTATTTATTTCTAAGCATTTAAAAACACTCTAATTAGAAATTCTGCAGAGATTAAGCATCAGCTCCCCATTCTCTACCCCAATTCTATCTTCTGGTAACCTATATTCTAGTTTACAACTCTGTGAGTTTGCTTATTATAATTAGATCATATCAAGGAAATCATACAATATTTGTCCTTTTGTATCTGGGCTTATTTCACTCAACATAAATATCATCAAGTTTCATCGATGCTGACACATGCATCAGAACTTTGTTCCTTCTTACAGCTGAATAATATTCCATTGTATGTGTATTCCACATTTTGTTTTTCCTTTCATCTATCGATGGGCCTTTGGGTTGCTTCCATCTTTTGGCAATTGTGAATAATGCTGTATGAACATTGGTGTGCAAATGTCTGTTCGAGTCCCTGCTTTCAGTTCTTCTGGGTATATGCCTAGTAGCAGGATTGCTGGATCATATGGCAATTCTATACTTAGTGTCCAGGCTTTGCTTTTTTTTACTGGCTTGTTTGCCTTCCTCTTATTGTTATCTAAAATGTATTTTTGTATTTTATATGTATTTTTTCTCTGTGTCTGTCATTTGCAATTTCATTTCTTTATTGGTTTCTTTACAAGAGCAATTGGTTTTAATTTTTATCATGTCCAATTCCCATTTATTTTACAATTAAGTCTGTGTTCCATTTAAACTAAATTTCAAGTATAGTGAGGTGTAGGGGCCAAGTTTTATTTATTTATTTATTTATGTTTATATGTGCACCCAGGTGTTATGGCACCATTTGTTGAAAAGCTTATTCTTTTTCATTGAAATGTACTTAAATCATTTGTAAGAAATCAGTGGGTGATATATGTGTGTGGGGGCTTATTTCTGAACTCTCTTTTTTATTCAATTCATTTACATGTTCCAATGAGTGGCTAGTCTCTCTGAGCTCTCTAAATTATTGTTGCTTTATAGTAAGCCTTGAAAACATATAGTGTAAACTCTCAAACTGTATTTCCTTTTTCCAAATAATTTCTGCTATTCTAGGTTCTTTGAAGATCCATATAAATTTCAGAATCAGCTTGACAGTTCTTACAAATGAAATATCTTCCAGGATTTTGTTTGGGATTGCATTTAATCTATAAATGAATTTGGGGAGAATAAACATCTTGTTGATAATTTGTCATGGTTTATCTTTCTATTTGCTAGGATTTTCTTTACTTTCTCTTAACATTGTATTATAGTTTTAAGAATACATCTCTTTCATAAGTTAATATAATCCTAAGTATTTTATGGTTTTGATGCCATTTTAAATAATTTTTAAATTACATTTTCCAATTGCTTGGAGGTATATATATATATATATATATATATACACACATGTAGAACAACAATTTGCTTTTGTAAAAAGATCTTATAACCTGAATCCTTGCTAAATTCATTAAATAATTCTAGTAGATTTATTTTTTTGATCCCTTGGAATTTCATCCAAAGAAAATCATAAATCTGTAGCAGGAGGCAATTTTGGTTCTTCATTTCATTTTTTTTTTTTTCTTTTTTTTCCCCTTGCTTTATTGCACTGGATAGGGTCTCCAGTAAATATTGACTCTAAGTAGGGTGAGCAGACACACTTTTCCTTTTCCTTACTTTAGAGTCTTTCACACTGAGTATCAAGTCAGCTATATGCTTTTTGGTTTTTTGTTCATGAATGGCCTTAATCAAGTTGAGGAAATTGCATTGTTTTCTGGATTGATGAGTTTTTTTCATGGCTAGATACATAATTTTGTCATATGCATTCTCTGCATCTCTATGAGGATTATATATTTTCTTTTCATTCTGTTTATGTGGTGAATTACACTGATTGATTTTTTTATTATTGAACCAACTTTGCATTTCCAGAATAAAAACTACTTGGTCATTCTGTAGTTCCCTTTTTAAAATATTATTTGAATTAATTTGTTCATATTTTATTTTTATTTTATTTTTTTAATTTAAATCTGCATTTATGTTCTTTTGATTTCTTTACCAGGTTATGGGATCAAGGTTATTTTTTTCTTATGAAATGAGTTAAGGAATATTTGTTCTCTACTTTCTGAAACAATTTATGCAATTGTTGTTATTACTACACTAAATATTAGATACAATTTCATAGTGAAACTATAAGCCTGGCATTTTCTTTATCAAGTCTTTTATTGAGTATTAATTCTATTTCTTTAATAGATATGTAGCTATTCAAGATCTCCTTTTCCTATTGAGTCAGTTTGGGTAACTTCTAATTTTCCATAGGTTTCTCCATTCCACTGTGGTTATAGAATTTATTAGCATAAAATTCTTCATGGTATTCTGTTCATATCCGCTTAGTATGTGTAGGATCTGTAGTGATATCACATTCTTTAGCCCTGATTATGAAAATGTATGCTCTCTCCTTCCCTCTCAATTCATCCCTCTCTCTCTCTCTCATTCTCTCTTTGAATAATATTGATAGACATTTGCAACTTCATTAATCTGAAAGAAATACCTTATAGCTTTGTTTATTTTTAATTCCTTTTTGTTTGTTTTAATTTATTAATTTTTTCACTGACCTTAATGTTTTCTTTCCTTCTATTTACTCTGAGTTCAATCTATTTCCATTTTTAAAAATATCTTCTTAAGATGAAATATTTATAATTGAGTTTAAACCTCTTTTTTCCCCGAATATTGTTATTTAAAGTCATAAATTTTCCTCTAAGCAGTTGATATAATATGCTAATAAATTTCCCTCTATCTGCACATAGCAAATACTACTATGCTATGTTTCCATTTTCTTTCAGTTCAATATATATTCTGGTTTCTCTTGTGATTTCTCAATTCAAATTATGGGCAATTAAAAATTGTGCTATTTTATTTTAATATTTCTAAATATATGGGAGTTCTCTAGAGTTCTTATTTTATTTACTACCTCTTCTAGTGGAATATCCACAAATTCAAAAATTTCTTCTTTTCCTCATAGGATGTTTAGAAGTCTGTTATTATATTTCCAGATATCTAGGTATTTTTAGAAATGTTAACATTATTGGTTTCTATAGAAGAAATCTTATTGACTGCATTGACTATGGTCATCTTTTCTGATAGCATTTCTTAGCTTCCAGAGCAAAATTTATGTCT
This sequence comes from Choloepus didactylus, assembly GCF_015220235.1. Lineage (NCBI taxonomy): Eukaryota > Metazoa > Chordata > Mammalia > Pilosa > Megalonychidae > Choloepus > Choloepus didactylus. The sequence goes on from NC_051311.1 coordinate 20,477,069, forward strand.
CAAAATAGAGATTTTTTTTTTTTCCCTTCAAGAACCATATCCCTTGCCTGAGTGAAGTTGTAAACCCTAGATGTCTAGACTATCACGGGTGGTGTCTCACTAGCATAGGCTCCGATCTTTGCACAACATCCTCTATCAAAAAACACTGGCTATTTGATGGTGAAAGGGGTTTTTGCTAAAGTCAATTATAATCCACCAATTCTGAAGTGGCTGATTACTAATTCTCATGCCTCACTCAGCCCACAGAAATCTTTTCTTTACTGTAACATCTCCTCACTAACATTGCTCCGTTTGTAAACTCTACTTTCTCTTGGAAATGGAACTTTGCAAATTTAAGTTTAAATGGAACACTTCCCACTTCCATCACTGTGAGCAGAGGTTTCTTGCCTGTTAAAAGTTTGGGCATTAGTTTCCTTCCACTGGCACATGTCCATTCACTATTTCCATGAATAACAGCTTGTGATACATCACAGAGCCCTCCACGGGTCTTTACTGCCCTTGGTCAACTCAATCCCATTAACTCCTTTTGCTTCCATACCTTCATTTTAGCATTTAATTACATAGCTACATTTTTCCCATGTGTGCCTTATTCATTTTTATCTTTCTGGATTATAGGGGGCACTGAGAATTCACGTTGAATTTATTTATTTATTTAATAAGAGTAAAGGATTCAGGATGGAATACTGAAAAATATTTAAGATATGGACAGAGAAGGGGTGAACAAATAATAATCTGAAAAGTATTTGAATAGATACAATGAATATGAGTTAGTATGTATGGAGAAAAGAGTTTCATGAAATAAATTGTCAACATTGTTAAATGAGACAGAGAAGTCCATTCTCAAGTGTGACTTTTTGATATGGCAATTAAAAGATCATGGATTAATTTATCAAGTACATATTTTTAAATCAGATATTTTCCAAACACCACGTAATAATGCTATTTGAATTTTTTTATTTATATACATACAAAAATCTCTATTTGATAAAAAATATGTTTGACAAGTTGTGTTAAATTTATCTAAATTCTACTGATCAACTCTTGTTTTCTTGGCTCCACTTTATTCAATGATTTGCAGATTTGGAGTTTATGTTTGAACTCGAACTGTGGCCTTAGACAGATTCTAGAAGCCTGCTTTTCTTTTGCTTCTATGAGACAATCCTGGTGTTAACACAAGCTACCCCTAGAGGCATATTTTTTTTCCCATATCGCACTCTACAAATAAGAGAAAAGTAGTCCCTCTTGCACTACCCTTCTCAAGAATGACATTTCCCATTACCAGACAATTATTCATAGAGTTAACAATTGATTGAGCCACATGTCAAAAGAGATGCATGTAATGTGTGTGAGAAATATGCCTGCAGATAAGACATGCATGCATGTCCATGGATGAAAATAGCAATGTCATTGCTTCCTATTTAATCAGGGAAGTGGGGAAGAGAAAACAATTTGGGAGAAGGAAGTTGACTGTTCACAGAGATGGGTATTTCTAACCTCTTTCTGACTCTTTTGATCTCAGGCCAGAATCAGGAAAAACTGTTCTTTATGCTCTTTATATGTTTGATCTTTCAAAAATGTAAGTAAGCAAAAACACATAAACACTTAATGAACAGGGGAATTCTGCCAGGTTCTGGGATACTGATATTTATGAGACAGAAATCCTATCCATAAGGACCTTTACTGTAATTTGGGGGATGTATTATTCTCAAAGTTACAAATGAAAATAAGTTTTTGAAATGCACCTTATTGGGAAATGGGAGTTTGGGGATTGCTGTCGTCTGGGGTATTGATGGGAGGCTTGGAAGTTGAAGTGAAATCAGATCTTCAATATGTGTACATGACATAGAGGGCACCAGAAGCCAGTGGCATAATATCTCTTCCCCATGTTACAAAAAGTAGTCATGGATGGGACTGGGCTCCAGCAAATTTGAACCTTTAACCATGAAAAGATGGAAAGAAACTGAACCGATGTTCGTATTGCCCCATGCATTGGTACTTGAGACTAAATAGCCCCTACTTCAACAAAAATGCAAAATCTGCCAGTCCACACACCTTTTTCCCTGGTATAATGGACCAGCCAAAACTTCTGACATGGGGTGGGATTTCTGTTGAAGGAAAATGGCACAGTTTCACAGTTATTCCGGTAATAAGTCAATCCTTGCATGTAGAAACAGGACTCAAGGATACATGTGTTAGATTGGGTAAAAAGAAACTCTTCTCTCTCTGGTACGTTACAGCATGAAGGTTCTGTGAGAGGCTGTGAGCCACATCTGCTCCCAGGAAGCAAGCCAGGAGTCAAATCCAGTTTTCAGGGTTCAAAGTTGGTGTTAAACCTGTAAAGTCTTATAAACTGTCTTATGCCTCATATTTTTTCTCATTATCCCAAAACTTTAAATGTCTCACTAAAAGTTTAGACTTGATTACCACAGTGTTTGGGGGGCATTAAGGAAGATACACACATGCCTGTGAGAAATCCATACAAATATCCTTTGGTGTTGAAGATCTGGATCTCTGAAGCCCATCAGCAGTGGAAGAGAGGACAGAGTAGAGTAAGGAAGACGATCAAAGCAGAAAAACTTGAGGTACCTGGTCTTGTGTAGGTGAGAGTCAATGACTCAGAAACAGTCAAGGAATATTTGAAGAGGGTCATTCTCTCAGTAGGATCTCACATCATGTTAATTTTGGTTATATATTAAAATAATAATCATGACTATAACATTTATTAGCACTTACTCTCTGCAAGACACTATAATTTATGTTTTACACTGTTATCTCATTTAATCTTCACAGTTAATTTATGAGGCAAATAATAATATTCCCATTTTAAAATGGATAAACTGACTTAAATAAATTGCTCACTGTCACTCTACTACGAAATACTGAAGAAAGTTTCTAACTGAAAAGCCCATGGTCTTAGCCACTATGCTATAAAGATAATGGTATTAACAGAGTGGTTAGATTAAAATACCTAATTGTACCTACTTGGACAGTATTAACTCTAAACAAATATATTTGCCTGGAAAAAAAAGAGAAATAACCTATAATAATGACTGCTATACTTTTTCAATTCTATATCAGAACATGAATTCTGAAAAAAGTGAATAACTAAAAGAGTAGAATGGATGAGAATCTTCATTACTGTGACTGTACAAATTTTAGAAAAAAAAAAGATTATTCTGACTATAGGTTTAATATGCTGAATTGCAATGAGCCAGACACAAAATTACCTTTTCCATGACATTCAAGAAATAAATGATATTAGGTCACAAATTTTACTTTAGTCCATTCCTAGAATGTTATACTTATGAAATTGCAAAGTTATGTTTACGAATACATTAAAGAAAAAGAGAAAACTGATGAAGAACCCATTCTGCTAGTTCTGTCTGTGCTTTAAGCTAAACAAGATGCAGGCAATTTTATTTCAAAACCAAAACTATGAAACAGACCTACTTTTATTCAAATCTAAGCAAAGCCTACATAAATGTGATCACTTTCCCCAAGCTACTACTCTTCTTTTTTTCTGACTGTAGTAAGCAGTTTCCTCTACAACCAATATTTATAGAGTGCATTTCAATGAGAAACAAGGAAAAGAGTTTGAGGATTAATTTTTTTTAGCTGTACTTCACTTCTCAGTTTCATTTTAAGATTTATACACTGCACTCAAAATCTAGAATGTATATTTATACATTTGGAAATAGAAATTACATTTTGACTCCATGGGTGTGGTCCAGATAGTTTAAAAAATTACAGTAAAATCAGAAAAAGCCCTTCAGTAAGATAGGCTTTTAATGTCCTATAAGGTATAAGCTATAGACAAATGGGTGATTATGAACATGGAATGAACAGTCTCCCTGTGTATCAGAGACCTCAGCTTAAGCCAGAAAAGGATTATCAGTGTCAGAATGTTGGGTTTTCACACAGGGGGGATTTGTGAAGTGGCCTCCTGGGTGGTCATTAATATGAGGGATAGAGGAACTCTCTGGGGGGATGAAAGTCTCATCAGGCAAGAGAGAATCAAGGTACATACATTTCCTCCAATATCTACATTTCAGGATTACAGCTGAAAGATAATTTTGGTATAGCATTATTTAAAGGTCATCTTCAGGGCCCATTTCCATAAACTATTGTATTTGTCAAAAATTCCTGAATGTTGCCATATATAAGATGTACATAATTTTGGAAAGTGAAACCTGCAGATCCATCAGATATAACCAGCAATCCCTGGAATTCTCTGGATAATAGCTGTTGTTTGCTGTTCATTTCTCTTATCTGACCACCTCAGTCATTGCCTCAGTTTACTTGAGCTGCTATTAAAAAAATACCACAAAAATACCTGGTTGGTTTAACCAACGGGAATTTATTGGCTTGGTTTGGGGACTACAGTTCAAAATCAAGGTACAGGCAAGCCATACTTTCTCCAAAGTCTGTAGCGTTCAGGTGCTGGCTTGTTGGCAGTCTATCTTTGCTCTGACACATGGTGACCTGTCTTTTTCTGTCTCCTCCTTTGGCTAGTACTTCCATGTCCAAATTTCCTTTGTTTATAAGGAGTCCAGAATAATGGATTAAAGTCTGCTGTGATTCAGTTTGGTCTCAGTTTCAAAGACCCTATTTACAAACGGGTCTGCATCCACAGGGTTGGGAATTAAGACTTGAACTTGTCTTTCTAGGTGACATTATTTGATCTACCACAGTAACCAACCAATTCAAAGAGGAAGAAGATGTTTTTTTCCAAAACACTTCTTTCTGCTACACTAGGAAGCTGGTCCTAAATATCCTCACTCACAGAGAATTAGGTTGTATAACCATCTTATCCACCTTTAAGACCAAATTTTCCCTCAGAAAAACAATCTAGGGACAATGCCTTCTAAACACTTCAAACTAGGGCATGGAAGACATACTGGCCACTCAGTCTCATGACAAATGACATGGGTAATTTTCTGCAAATGCTTGACTTTACTTTTCGCTACATACCAGAATGCCTGCATGGAAGTCTAATCTCAGAACCTGCAATATTAAGCTATATTTGGTGTAATCCCAGATGTGACTGGGTTCTAATAGCAGGGAGAGTGAGCTGTGGGGCTAGACAGTGAAAATAATGCTGCTGTAGCAGAGTGAGAACATCAACAAGAAACCACCTTTTGCATTTTATGTTTCTCAGACACTTGCTTTAACAATCTTTTCCGAAGACATAAATATACATTACCTATATATTGCTTTTAAAAGTGAAGGTGATTTCTCTCTCCACCGCCTCCCAGCAATATTGTTGGATATACAATCCATAGTAAATCCTGCTTTGGAAGACTAGTGAACGCATTTTATGAACACCTAAAGATAGCAATGGTTCCATGTTATCATGTGAACTTGCTCTTCATGGATGGAAGCAGGTGTGTGGGGACAGGGAGAGAAAAAAAGAGAAAGAAGAGTAGCACTGTATGGAGTCTGAACTTTGAATTACCCAAGTTTGAATACTGAATCTGTCAGTTACATAGAAATAACTAAGAGTTAGATAAGAAATGATCAATTTATTCTTTAATTGACAAGACTCTTTATTGCTATCAGTAGACATAGATGGGTGTAAGAAATTTGAGATAAGTTAAAGAAAAATAAAATTACATTTTTGTATATCTGAGTCAGAACTCTGTTTTATTCCCCACTGATTTTTTTTTTTTATTTTACCCTGATTTCATGTTGTAGGTAAAATATGGAGTTTCTTATATGTATTTTCATTTAATTTTTTTCTTTTCTCAACTTTTAAAAAATCTTCTTTCATGACTTTTCAAATAATTATCCAATATTTATTCTGGACCAAAGTGTGTACATTAAGACAATCATTGACTTTAATAGATTTACAGATTAGTTGAGGAGGCAGACTTATGTACATATAATAATAATAATGCAAAATATAATCTAAATAAACTTAAGCATAGACAAATAATGCAATAATAGTTCAGATAAGATAATTAACTGGGAGCCACTGGGATTGCACAGAATGAAGAAATAATTGGAGCTCAAGGGGTGCTTGTAACATGATAAACCTTTGATAAAAATCAGAGTTAATTGTTGTTGGGGATTGAATTATGTACCCTAGAATAACATACTCCTATACTTAATCCATTCTGGAGGGAGTGGACCCGTGCAAATAGGATCTCTTTCAGGTGTTACCTCAGTAAAGTGTGACCCAACTAAGTCAGGCTGATCTTTAATCTGGATTATTGGAGTCCTTTATAAACAGAATGAAATTCAGACATAGAGAGAAAAAGCCTCAGGAGCAGCCAGAAGCTGGAAGTCAACAGAATCCAGAAGAGAATGGAGAAGACGCCACCGTGTGCATTGCCACGTGAGGAAAAAGCCAAGGAAACTGAATACTGATGGCCAGCCAGATGATACCAACCCTGGGAAACCTTCAGCCAATAAATTCCTGTTGTAAAACCAATGTATTGTGTGGTATTTGCTTTATCAGCCAAGAAACTAATACAATAGCAATGAAGTGTATGTGTGTGTGTATGTGTCTGTGTGTGTGCGCGCGTGTGCGTGGCTCCATAGACTTCTGTTGAGAGGAGAAGGAAAGATAATGGTAGAAACAGAATGGAGACTTGAATACTTTTCAGCGGTTAAGATAAGGGATCATTTTTTATCGCTTTAATGGAAAGAAAGGAACAGGATTAAGGGATTTCTAACTGTGGTGTTGGATTATATACATGCAGCAAGAAAGAAAAAGGAAAAAGAGAACAACTCATGATAGATACAGCTAGTGCATTTGGGCCTTAACCAAAGCCTCAATGGACATGTGATGAACTAATAATAAAAATGTGGTCATTCAAGGGTAAGAATGTGATAACTGAGACATTGTAGTTTCATTGAAATGGGTTAAAATTTGCAGAACACCAATAGTGATCAAATGTAGAGCAACGAGTTCCATCTATTTCTGTAGCCCTGACTTATTTTTACAGTTTCTACAGTCTTATTTCTAGTCTTAAGTCTTATGGCTAATTATAAATTAGGCTATCATGTTACTCACATGAATATGCATCTTAGAAAGTAAAGTAAACCACCAGTCAAGGTTTACTAATCTAATATTGGCCTAAGGCCCAAGGCCACGATACAAGGGCCACTGTGGGAAAGTGATTTGAAGCAGTGCTTGACATTCAAGCAATAAGTTAGAAATGTCAATTGCTGCTTGAGGTAAACATTTATTTTCCTGGGTAAATGTTACAGCCTCTGCTTTTCATGACAGTGTGTCATTTAAGCACAAGTCTAAAGTACAGCAATACATCTTGGAACTAGCTTTCATTCCTAATCCATATTTATGTTTAACTATAAAACCATTTAATCCACCAACTCATTGCAACCACCAAAACAGAGAACACACAAAACATTTCCTTCATTATAAAAATAAAACAAAACCAAGCACTTCCCTCTGCTTCAGATTCCTTTTGAATACTAATGCATAAAAGCCCAGGTTAAATTAATTTCAGCTGTCACAGACACATTTGGCAAATGAAACATAAAATAGCTTCATCTTCTTATGACAAGTTGCCCTTCACAGCAAATTAAAATCTTAATAAGAGTTTTTTTTTTATTTAAATACACATGCATATATACATGCATGACCTCTTTTATTGGAGCTCAATGTCAAAATACAAATTCTTTTGAGTTGTATTGCAGTTATTGTGAACTTTTAACATCATCCAGAGCTTTTTATTTGGTGGTTTCAAATTCTCCATACACTTGAATAACTTTTCCTTACTTTCAAAATAATTATTTTGGAAATTTTGCCAGAGTCATTGGATAATGGTCTGTTTTTAAAAAAATCACATACAAATAATTTATTAATTAATTTAAATGCTATGGATATTAATGGTACAAGTCTCTACCTCCCATCCTTCCTTTATTATATTAGCTTCTCTGGGACCATGATGTAACAGAGAGAAGTCAGAGACTAATCTGTCATTCGGGGCAGATTCCTGCTAGCAACATAGAGTAGGAAACGCAAATTCTCAAGATAAGGCCATGTTGATAGAGAGATACATTAGAAAAGATATGGGGACTTTCTCTTTCATTTCTGACACGTAAAGAGATTGGAAGTTGTCATTGCTATCCTTACAACAAGAAAAAACCCGAACAACCGGAAAATCAGTGGTTTTCTTGGACTCATCAGAGAACTAAGTCTCAGGGCAAACCACCACCCTGAAATCTGGAGAGTTACAGCTGAGATCAGCCTACCTGGAGCAGAGGCAGATGGATCAATAAACTGGTAAGATCTCTTTAATGGTAACTTTGATCAATTGATGGTAGCTCAGTGTGAACAAGCATGAGAGTAAGAAATGTGTGGAGACCACAGTCTAAGAGGGTCCCCCACAGTTTTATAGGTTTTACCTCTAGAAGACCCAGAATGTTCTTGGAGAGCAGAACTAAGAAAGATCCCCTCATGGCTCTAGCAGGAGAGGGGAAAATTAACCACTGTGAAATATACACAGAGAATTCTCCATGAACAAGGTATACTCTCCAGGGGAAAAGATTTTACCAGGGCCTTATCCTACCTTTGGGAAGAGCATTTCCCTGACTCTAGCTACCATCTAGCCTTCCTGTCTTATCTAAGGAGAAAGAAGAGTAAAAGCAAAGGAACACCTGTGGAACTCTCATCCCAGGGACACAGGCTCCCTAAAAGACTGAGATTTAGTCATAAAATTATAGAACATTCCTATTCCTCATACTTTACCACCATACCCATGTCTTAACAGTGGATTGCAACTGAGAGAGCTACAAGATTCAAATTCTAAGGAACAGTTCTTAGGGAAGCTCCAAAGACATCAGAAAACCTTAAACACAGCTCAAATCCTAGCCAGATTCATGCAAAACCTCACACTAAAGGCCTATTAAATTAGTTTCTATTACCAAATATATCGTGTCTGGCTTCCAATATAAACTACAAGGCATACTAAAAGACAAGAAAACACACAGTCTAGAGAAAAGAAACAAGTTTCAGAACCATACTCAGATATGACACAGATTTGGGGATTATCAGGGAATTCAAAATAACTATGATTAATATGCTAAGAACTCTAATGGAAAAATTAGTTAACATGCAAGAATAGCTGGGTAATGGAAGCCAAGATAGAAATGCTATTTGATGCATTCATCAATAGACTTGGACACAGCTGAGGAAAGAATCATTATTCTTGAAAACGTGTCAACAGAAACTTCCCAAACTGAAATGCAAAGAGGAAAAAAAAAAAAATGGACAAAAGAGATGGAGGGAAGAAGAGTAAGTAAGGAACTATGATTAACTGGATTTCTTTTATACTATCTGTGGTAATTTGGAAATTGAGTACAAAGTAAAAGTCAAGGGTCTAGTCAAGACTACATAATCTTGGGAGATTTAATTGGTGAGCTGAAGGAACTTGGAAGCTAGGATCCGAATGCTGTTTGCCCATTTTAGTCAAAATTCACATAAGATATTTCTTCTCTCAATGTAACCTCTTTTCACCCTTCACAGTCTTGATCCTCTTTACAATCCTTATACTCACTGGTCTTATTTGGTGCATTTAGTCTGACTCAAAGATATCCATCTAAATTCAGAAATTTATGTCATAGAAAATGTCTTCCTATTATTATCATTCAATTCAGCATCTTGGACCAAGGAAATCAATTTTTCAGAACAAACACTAAATTTATATGGATCCTGTTGCTAGGACAGGGGTTCATCCTGTTGCATTACTGCATTCCTCTGCTTTTTAAGTTATCCAAACAGGAAACTGCACTTAGTATGCTGTCCACAGGAAAACTGTGCTCCAATAATGAGCTTGTATAATTCTCAAGCATAAATACTTCTTGACTTCACTCTTTAAAGTAATAGTAGACTAAAATTTAAATTCATTTTGTAGTATTTTATTGGTCATTGTAATTTTATCATCAATGGATATTCTTGGTATATGAGATCTCAGTTTTCTTGTGCCCCAAAATTGAAATGAGAAAATAATCACACATATTTATTCAGGCAGAGACCAATAAATATTTCCTTAAAACTATTTTTGCTTTAATATGTTTAGAAAAATCTACTGAACAAACCAAATTATTTTGGTCATGTTAACAATCTTTCCACTTTTCCACAAGTTGTTAACATTGTCATACTTTCCTTTTAATATATAAAATATTCTTGTGTAATTGTTTCATATTTAATTGATTGCAAATTCCTCAAGAACAGGCTGTGTGCTATATCTTTTATGATTTCCCCTACTTTCAAATGAATGCAAATGTTAAACTCATAATAGTTTTCTTAAAAATTTACAAATGGAGTCAAATTACAGAGACTGATGCTGGAAATCCAAAAGACATGAGTGGTTCTGAACACAGAAAGATGGATTTTTCATCTTTATAAGAGTTTTGGGAATTCCAAACCATGAAAAGTAAAAATTTAGATAGGTTTTGTAAGAATTTCCTAAACTCCAATTTGCTGACTTTCTTTTTATTGACATACACCCTGAAAAACTATGGAAAATGCTGCATTAAATACACTCATTCACGCACTCACATACATCTACCTAATATGTGTTACTATGTGTGCTGAACTGTGATAAAGAAATTGAAAGCTTATATCAGGTGCCCACATGCTTGAAACCATAAAAAATTATTTAAAAATCAACCACAAATGTCTTATTGTAGAACTTAGACTGGGTTTCCCACATTTCCTACCAGACACACTTATCTTCTCTCTCAGTGTGCAATCCTCTTTATTTTATATTCAGATTTCCCCTCTCTTCCTAGCTTATTCAGATTTACTACTCTCCCTACATATGACCTGACTTTTTGATTGGGCTTTTTTATTCAAGAAGCTGAATCTCCAATTTTCCATCAATTGCTCCCTGACAACCCAGGCTTCTGGACTAGAAATCTCAGCCTGTCTCCAGTGTCTCAGATTTCTGTCTTCCACAGGACTGACAGGGAACATTAAGTGCCTGCAAAGCAATTCAGTCTTCCGGTGTTCTAGCACTGGTCACCCAAACTATTACACTGCATGGGAAAGAGAGGCTGGAAACATCCTAGCAGTTAAAATAATCATAATAGTGTCCACATACTGCGACAATTAAGAGTCAGTGGACTGTAAGCGTTCTCAGAACAATTTTTCTCCATTTACATATTCCAGTATTTTTATAGGTCTTTTAATAAAATTGCATTTAAATATGTGCTTTATAAATGAAAAAAGTACAATAATTTCAATGCTGTTTAAGTGTTTTAAATAACAAATTTTGTGCTATTTGCAAGCTCATTGTTTTGATTGAAATAAGCTTAATGCCTTATAGTTTCCATAATAATTTCCTACCAAATTGCATTTGATACTTGAAGACTAGACTTACTTGGACATTCATCAGTTTGGTCTTATGATGATTAAATTTTTTTGCAGCTATTTTGAGGTGTTAGTTTGTTTATATTTGGATCACCTAAAATCAATTGAGATACATAAAAATAACAAAAGGAGAATTGAGACTAAACTTTTATATTAAAGAATGTTTGATTAAGTTTTAAACACTGAAATTTTAAATTGCCTCTTTTGAGAAGCAGTGTTTTATAGGCAGTATTTTATAGGATTTAACATTATGGGTTCTGGAGTAAGATTCCTGGGTTGGAATCTTGTCTCCACAACTTGGAAACTATGTGACTTTGGGGAAGTAACTTAACCTCTAAAGGCCTCAGTGTTCTCGCATGCAAAATTGAAGTCATAATAGTGACTACTTTATTGAGGTCTTGTGGGAATTGAGTGCATGTGTGTGTGTGTGTGTGTGTGTGTGTGTGTGTGTGTGTATAACAATAAACCATTCAGAAGAATTACCAGTGTACTCTATTGGTGTTTACAAAGGCTTGTGGCTACATCTACATGTTACTAAAGCTGATTGTTCTAGTTGGTAAAATTATATTTAAAAAGATAGCCAAGTATTTGTATTTCTGAAAAACATATTAGTGTTTGACTAACTGATGTGTATATATACAGTGTTTCCCTTGTGTTTCACAGCGGCTTTTCTTTCCCAACTTGACTCATCAAAATTTCCTGGGGCACTTGTTAAACATAGTGATTCCCAGGCATCTCATCTGAAAGTCTGGAATGTGGAAACCCAGATTCTTTATGTTTAACAAGCATAAAGCATATTTTAATGAATAGCTCAGTTTGAGAAATACTGGTCTAAAATGACCACGTTTGTTAATTTGTATGTTTCAAGATATTTGGGAATGCATATGTTTCATATATATTGGAAACCATGTTGGAAAAGTTAAACTGCATTTGTGAGCTGAGATACCAGACACTGCTGAGATTTTGGGAATTATATGCCTTGTTGTGTATATTTATATGGTTTAACTTAACTCTCCTTTGTTAGGACAACCCATGCCTTTTCCATTGAGTGGATGTGGTAGGCAGGATAACGCAAACCGCCTCCCCCCAAAGTGTTCATGTATGAAACATGTATGTTAATATGTTCTTTTACATGACAGGGGGAATCAAGGGGTAGATGAAATTAAGTTTATCGATCACTTGACCTTATAATAAGGAGGTTATCCTGGATTGTCAGGGTGGGTCAAAAGTAATCGCAAAGTTCCTTTAAATGGAAGAAGGAGGCAGAGGAGAAAGTCAAGTCAGAGAAAAATTTGAAGATGCTAGGCTGCAGGTTTTAAACATGAGGAAAGGGGCCAAAAGCTAAGGAATGTGAGCAACCTTTGGAAGCTGGAAAAGGAAAGGAAAGAGATCCTCCCTTATAGACTCCAGAAGGAATACAGCCCTGCCCAAACCTCAGTTCTCACCCATTTTAGACTTCTGACTTCCAGAAAAGTAAGCAAACAAATTTGTGCTTCTAAAGTTTGTATTAATTTTTAACAACAGCAATAGGAAACAACTACAAGGGGGATTCATATGGGAACTCTGAGCATTTGTCAATACAAAGTAGCAACTCTGAGAGTTGAAATTTTCTCCAAAGTAATTTTAAATAATTCCTCATTCTGAAACAAATACACATGTGTGCGCCTCCAAACATACCTATACTGTCAGTAACAAGTGTATACCAAAAACCGTCAATCCAAATTCCACATTTTATTATTTCCTTTATTCCATGATCAATCAAAAGATTGATTTACTTTAAGCACTGTTTGAGGTATTCATGATATTGTCAAAACTCTGTTTTTCTCCATCCATCTCTTGACTTTCCTGTATTCTGTATTCATATCATTTTCAAGCACCTTTTTCCCAACTGTGACCAAAGAAGGCTAATAGCATCACAAGGATTACATCCCAACAGTTTAGCAATCCCAAAGAAAGAAAGTTCCTTTTGCTCAGTAGATCTCTAAAACATCCCTTAATGAGTCTACTTGAATCATGAACCCTGAGCCAAGCACTATGGCCACTGGGATGGCATATGCTGATGAGCTAGGCCTGGGTCACTTGTCTACTCCTGGAGTCTAGACAGTGTCAGGCCCATTCAGCCCACGTGGATGGAGATAGTTCTCCAAAGAGAAATGATAGTGATTCTTATGGGTTGAATTGTGCCCCGCCCCCAAAAGAAAAAGATAGGTCTTGTTCCTAATGCCTTTGTGGTTAGTTAAGATGAGACCAAACTGGATTAGGATAAGTCCTAATCTAATATGACTGGTATCCTTATAAGAAGGGGAGAATTGGACACAGAGAGGTAGATAGGAGAGAAAGCCATGTTAAAATGGAGAAGGCAGAAACTAGAATGATGCATCTACAAGCTACTGAACAACAAGGATTGCTGGCAAACAACAGAAACTAGAAGAGGCAAGGAAGGTTCTCCATTGCAGGTTTCATTTGGAGCATGGCCTCCATGACAACTTGATTTCGGACTTGTAGTCTCCACTACTGTGAGATGATAAAAGTCTTTGAGCTACCCAATTTGTGCTATGTTGCTGCAGCAGCCCTAGGAAATTAAGGCAATGACCTTACAGGATGTAGGAATGTTTGGAGGCAAAATGAACAGATGTCCGAGAATTACATGGTTGGAATTATTCCCAATAGTATAGTAAAAAATCTGGAATTGTATCTTGAACACTCGAGACCATGGGTAAAAGAAAAACAACAATAAAAATAATTGACAATAAGGATTCTATTAAAAGCATAGTCTTTCTAACACTGTGGGAAAGCAGGGCTTAAAACGGACCCCTACTAAGGAGAAATCCCCTGAGTTAAAGAATGGCCTATGCATTTCTATTCATTTGCCCCTGCTTCTGTTTGGAGTTGTTTCTGGCTATGCCAATGTCATACTCCATTTCAAATAAACACCTGTTAGTTATGATAGCTTTACCTTAGAGTTGACTTGGCATTTGAAGGAACAGAGAGGGTAGTCACATTCTCTTGGTGAAACAAAGCAAAGTTTGGGGGTCATGGATCACCATTAGGGTTAATCGCCAAATATTTCTGGTCTGCCTCCATGGAGAATGGTTGAGTTTTGGTTTCTTACCCCTTCTCAGTAAAGGGTTTCTTGCTCTGACCAATGAAATGTGAATGGATGCAACATGGGTCAATGGGAAATTCATCACATTTCTTCATTTTCTCTGCCCTGGAAAATCAGCAAAGGTACAGATAGTGTAAATAGCTTCTCTGTCACTCTAGATCTCAAAATGAAGGTACTGTGAAGAAACCCTCAGATGACTGATAAATGGTATGTATGTATGTGTATACTTACACATATACAAATGTCTGTATGTATATATAGAGTGAGATTGAGCTATTTTAAGCCTCGAGGTTTGGGGTTTTTATTATCATTACATAGGAATAACCCAGCCTGATTATTGCTATGTGATTATTGCTTTTACCAGATTGGTAAAGGCCCAAAGAATCAATCTGCATTGTACAGTGTGGAATCACTCGGGGCAGATATAAGACCAAGTTCTTTTCCATTAACTTAAGCACTTACATTGCACTCATATTTTGGAAGGAGGACATGAAACAAATAACAGCACTAGCAACAAATACAAAAGTAAACTTTAACTTGAGTTTTATATAGTGCATCCTTATAAAAATATTGCTCCAAATAACTATAGTTACATAGAACAGGGCTTATCAAACTTTAGTGTGAATACCTGTCACTTGGTAATCTATTAAATGTGACTTCTGATTCAGTAGATTTGAGGGAGGTACCAAGATAGTACATTTCTGACAAACTTCATATGATGCTGTTGCTACTGATCTGTGGACCACACTTTGACAAGCAAGTGTATAGAATATAAACATGTAAATAGAATATTTTTACTTGGTTTGAGGATATAAATCCAATTTCAGAAAATAAAGATGGATCTAGATAGGTAGTTACAGTTTCTTAAAAATGTGATGAATTAACTAGCTATATTCAAACATTTTTCTTTGACTAAATTCTTTTGTATCCTCAAAACTGACTTCACCTTGTAATATATCATTTCCATTTGGCTCAGAAAAGGATTCCTAAAAGAGATTTATTATTACAGACAAATAAAAAGAAAAGAGAGAAAAATAATGACAAAATATAAATAAAGAATAAAGGCATAATCTTAAAAATATTCAGGATATTCCTTATTTATTTTGCTTGTTATATAGAAGAGGATATGGCATTTTATATTTATTAAAAAGAATTTAAAATAAGGACTTAGAATATTACAATTCTTTTATTACTAATCATTTATTCTTACTTTTAGGACCCAATCAGATGTTTAATGGCGTACTCAATTGTAATATTAATGTTTATGCAAAGTGAAAACTCAAACCCAAATGCCAAGACATTTAGAAAACTAAATTCTTAGACGCTATATCAGTACTTATTTTTCCAAAGAGAGAATATTGTTATTGGTGTACTGACCTTTCTTCCAGGTTAAAGAATTTAGAATTCACTTTATTATCTGAAAACTTTTCTGCAAATATCTCTTTTGTAAATTTATTAGAATAAAAATGTTTGTTAAATATCAATTCTTTTTTGATATTTAGAGAAGAGACAAATACCCTGAGGCATCCAAGACCATACTGCTAGTTAAAGGGAAGCTTAATACAAAGAACAGGTATTCCTTTAGCTACTCATTTTACAGATGAGTCACATAAAACCGTAGAGGAGAGACGGAATAAGTTATATTTGATAGTTGTATTTAAGTTTTGCCTGAGTTACTGGAATTTAATTTTAGAAACATATATATTTGGATTATGAGTTCTTTTCTAATCTGACAAGAGCAAGTAAATGTGAATCAAATAAAAGATCCTTAGCAGCATTAATATGTTATTCTATCACGGAAATTCTATGAATCATAGTGATTTATAAAGAGTTATGTGATTATTTTTATGGCACAATGTTTTCATATATTAAACATCAAATGACTGACACAAGAACAAAAGAAAATTGTATATATTTAAGAAAATTACAAGCATTATTTTTAAATAAACTTTTCATTCTAGAATAGTTTTAGCTTTACATAAAAATTGTGAAGATTGCACAGAGTTCCTTTATATCCTACACCCAGTTTTCCCTATTATTAGCATTGCTTTAGGCTCTTCCAGTTGACAGAGCCAGAAATATATACGAGCACACCACCCCATGTATATACACATATCTATAAATATTTTGTATGTAAACATCACTATATACATTAAGCTGAATATGAGTTCATATTAATGTCTCCAACTCAAATTCAGTATCTCATAGGCTACTATAGCCTCCTCCCTTGCTTAACTGTAACCTCCCTCTAAAAGTGAGAAACCGGACTCCCACCATCTGCCATCCATTTACTTAATTATGCAGTTCCCACATATATGCATAGTGATTTCAGAATTGTTAACCTGCATTCCCGTGGGAAACAACTTTATCAACTACACCACAGGGCTTATGTGCAGTTTCTTTTGATGTTAGTCATATAGACTAGCATTTGTTTCCAAAGTTACTGAGGTCAGCACTCTCCTCCATGCCCTTCAATATGGTTGTTTCATACATTTGTAAAACAGTTAGACTTCTTGGTTACATTCTGCATTCCACCCCTCAACTGCCTCCCTCCATCCCTCAACTTCCTATATATTTTTTTAATTTGCATATTTTAAGGTGTACTCTTTGTGCTGTAAAAGTCTATGGATAAATGCATAGCTTGATGTATCCATGATTACAGTGTGATACAGAATAGTTTCACTGCCCTAAAAATCCCCTGTGCTTCATGTATTCATCCGTCCCCATCACTGTCCTCTCGCTGGCAACCATTGATATTTTTAATTGTTATCTATGAGTTTGCCTTTCCAGATTTCCACATAAGTGGAATCACACTATGCAGCCTTTTAAGACAGGTCCTTTCACTTAGAAGTATGCATTTAAAACTCATTCATATCTTTTCAAGGCTTGATCATGTATTCCTTTTTATCTTTGAATAGTATTTCATTGTATGGATGTACCGCCTTTGTACATTGAAGTATTGAAGGGCATATCAATTGTTTCCTGTTTTTGATGATTATGTATAAAGCTGCTATAAATACTTGCTTGCAGGTTTTTGTGTGAATATAAGTTTTCAAATCAATTGAGTAAATACTTGGAGTGTTATTGTAAGATCATATGGAAGTTTTATATGAAACTGCCAACCTTCTTCCAAAGTATCTGTAACATTTTGCATTCCCACCAGCAATGAATGTGATTCCTACTGCTCTGCATCCTTGCCATCAATTATTATTGCTGGGTTTTTGTTTTGTTTTGTTTTGCTTTGTTTTTTGAGTTTAGTATACAGTCGGACATTACTACATAATGGGAAGAGTCTAACAAAGCAAGGTGTGGTTCTACAATGATTAGTATGGTAGACTTGTCCATTCTGATAAGCTGTCTCTACTGAACCCAAACTGGCTTATCACCGGGTGTGTTTAACTACAGTTCTGTAGAGTACATTCCATTTTTCTCAGAAAGCCCCTGAGATCAATTCATTTTGTCTTCTGGAATAGCCTTTCTTGGTAAAGGATTTCTCCCAGCAATGCCCAATACAGGAGGCCTTTTTATTTTACTTAACATTATCAATGAACATGGAAAATCTCTTCATTTATTTAAAACTTCTTTGATGCCTTCATCAGAGTTTTGTCATTTTCTGAATACAATCTTAGACTTTTCGTTCAGATTTATAGCTAAGTGGGTCATTTGTTTTTGGGGAGAGATGCTATTGCAAGTGGTATGGTCTTTTTAAATTTCAAATTCCAATTGTTCATTCACAGTATAGAGGAAATCAATCCATTTTGTATATTCACTTTGTATCTTGTGACTTGACTATACTTGTTTATTACTTCCTGGATCTTTTTCTAATTTTTTTTAAATATGTTTTGTTCTTTGGGATTTTCTACATTGACAGTCATGGCATTTGTGGCAGTTTTATGTCTTCCTTCCAATTTTTTTTTTTCTTTTTTACGTTTCTTTTTCTTCTCTTAATAGACTTCCAGAACAATGTTGAATATGAATTGGAATGGAAGATACCCTTGTCTTATTTCTGATCTTAGGGGGAAATCATCCAGTAAGCTGTGGCATTTTTGTAGATGTTCTTTAGCAAGTTGAGTATGTTACTCTATCCTTAGTTTAATGAGAGTTTTTATCTTGAATGGGTGTTGGATTCTGCCAAATGCTTTTTCTTTGTCAATTGTAATGATCATGATTTTGCTTCTTCAGCTAGTTAACACTGTGGATTATAGTGATTGATTTTTGAATGTTGAATTAGCCTTTCATACCTGTAATAAATGCCACTTGCTTGTAGTGTATCTTTCTTTTTATACAATGTTAGATTTGATTTACTAAGATTTTGTTGAGGATTTGTGTATCTATAATTATGAGAGAATTGGCCTCTAGTTTCTTATCTTGTAATGTCTTTATTTGGTTTTTATATTAGTATAATATTGGCCTCATGCAATGAGTTAGGAGGTGTTCTCTCTGCTTCTCTTTTCTCTAATAGATTGTGACTAATTGGTGTTATTTATACCTTATATATTTGGTAAAATTTAACAGTGAAGACATCTGAGCCTGGTGCTTTCCTTTTTGGAAGGTTGTAAGTTATTGATTCAAATCTTCTAGTAATATAGGACTAATCAGATTGTTTCTTCTTGTGGAATTTTGATAGCTTCTGTCTTCCAAAGAATCAGACTATTTCATTTCAGTTATCAAACCTCTTCAAAGACAGTTTTTCTCTTTCAACTCTTTCAGTCATAATCCACTATTGTTCTACATGACCCCAATTGGTATGGAGGTAACATATGGAGAAGGGAAGGATTCTATAATGTTATGACTAAACTCAGTCCTTCAATGCCCTTCACAGGTGTTTCTTCAGTGGTGCAGCTTTCCCTCCTTTTCCTTCTCTCTTCCCTGCTGCAAAGTTCCCAGTCTATTTCCTTGACAACCTGACCCCTCTTGACCATGGTGTTATTTGTTTTTCATTTTAAACTTATGGGGGACAGGAATACCAAAGGGAATTGGAATGAGATGAATGCCTTTCCCCCAACTGAGATAAAACTAGAAGCTATTTTACCTTGAAGAGTGAGCCTTTGCTGTGGAAAAGATTCTGATTGTCTTTCACCTTAATTACCCTTTGGTTCTCCCTGACAAAGCCATTAGAGTCTTTCTGGGGTCTTAATCATAGAATCTGCTGGGTTGCCTTGAGGTAAAGCTCACAATTTGCAGTCCCCAGGAGGTTCTCCCTCTCACACTAGTCCACATTCAGCTTCTAGCAATTCATCAAAATCACTTTTTATTTATTTCTATCATCTTTTATGTATTCTTACCATTATGGCTCCAGAGGCTTCTGCTCCAGTTAAGGAAATCTCATCTGTGATTCTCTGTATTCACCTGTCTTCAAATTTCAGGGTGATGGGCTGCCCCGCAACCTCAGTTCTCTGATGGATCTAAGAACAGTCATTTATTTTTAGCTTGTCTAGATTTTTCTTGTTTTAAGAATGGAGTAAAGGCTTGGAAGCTCTTTATATGTCAAGGTTGAAACCAGAAGGCAGGCATTAGTTTCTTATGTAACTTTCTCTGAAACTTGTTATTTACCTTTAAAAGAGTACAAATTTACATGGGACAATGACAAAGTAAAGAATGTCTACAGCAACATTTCAGGATGGTGGAGGAAGTTGGAAGAAATTTACGTGATTAATGGTTGAGGAATCTTGTCTTAGTTTGCCAGAGCTGCCATTTGTTGGGTTGGCTTGTTGGCTTCAGCAACAAGAATTTATTGACTCACAGGTTCAGTAAGAAGCTAGAAGTCCAAAATCAAGTTGGCAAGGCCATGCATTCTTCCAGGATTGGTAGCATTCTGGTGATGGCTCACCACTATCCTTGGGGTTCCTTGACTTGCATCTCTACCTCCGTCTCATTGCAATGTCCATGGTCTCCTTGTGTGGCTGTCTCTGACTTCTGGCTTTGACTGCATCTAAATTTCTTCTCTTTATAAGGTCTCCAGGTACCAATTAAGACCCACCCTGATTTCATGTGGCCACACTTTAACTAAAAATAACAATTTCAAAAGGTTCAATTTACAAAGGGACTCATATCTACAGGAAAGTGGATTAAGATTACCAACATATCTTTTGTGGGGTGCATGATTCAATTTCCAAGGGAGAAAACTCATGAAGGAGGGGTTGCTATATTTTACCTGCCTTGTGATGTTAAATTCTGCTCAAAGAGGAACTGGGGAGAATAAGGATATTTTCTCCTGGGGCACAATTTTCCCATTCATCAAACATGAGATTATCTAACAGGATTCCTAACCCAAGACAAGCTGGGTACATGGACCCCTGTGCTTCTTTTATTTGGCTGAAGCCTTATTCCACCACATAATTTCATGAGATAATGTATCTTCATGGATGTTATGTCTGATCAGTGTATAAGAAGCCGTCTGTGTTTTACACAGCTATTTTCAAACACCAAATTTAACTATTAGGCTCCCCTCATAGGGTCTAGAAATTAGCATCCTTGGGCTCTATTGTGATTGAAGAATTTCCTCCCCTCCTCTCCCCTCCCCTCCCTTCTCTTCCCTTTCCTTTCCTGTCCTTTTTTTTTTTTTTTTTCAGAGAAAGTGATTTATTTGCCAAAGAAATGCAAAAGGCTAATATAAGATTTTATGTGCTATTGTTGGTCATAAACTTTTATAACCAAAGGATTAAATAAAGACTGAAACCCCCATATTAGACAACAAAATGGCTTCAAAGACAACTACTTCAACTGACTTTTCCTAGTCCCTTTAGTACTTAAACTGTTACTAAGGCTAACCACAGACTTGGTTAATAGCTATATTAACCATTTAAGCTGACCTCACACCTACACATTGTTTTGAGGATTACTGTGATTCTTGAATAAGGTCAACATTACTTGGCCTTCTTAAAGATATTCACTTATGTTTAGGTATTGATTGATTGAAACTGAGTATGATTCTTCTATCATCAAATAGCTTAAATAATGTATCCTGATATTTTCTTGGCTGTTTACATCAGATTTCCGTTGGTCTACAAAAAATGTGGAGCCAACCCTTTGCTGACTTACTAGGAGGAAGACAGCCTCAGATCATATTCTTGCATATAGGAATCCTTTGGAGACCATTCTTTGTGCTCAGCATTAATAGGACATTTTCTTAAACAATGTCAAACAACAAACATGAATGAATTGAAAAGGTGTTTATATTGGAAACTTTGTATTTTGTAAAGAAAAAACACAAAAATATTATGAAGCAACTTTATTCCACTATGTCTATACACTCTGACTTCAAATAGTGAAACTTACAGTAATTTCCCATTAAAGTTAAACATATATTTTAAAGATCAAATTTTACTGTAAGACTCATAACACAAAGTGGCAATCCTCTCTTTTGCCTCCGCACTTTCCTAGTCACAGTTTCCAGAGGCAACGACCTTTAATTTTTTCAAATGTTTACTCTTGTTACCTCCATATTTCCAAACATATTCATATACTGCTACTTTGAATGATCAATTCCAGTACTATTTCCCATACCTACCTCCCTTCCTCTCTTCTGTGACTAGTACAAAGTTATATCATCGTTTTTGTGCTAAGTAATTTTTCAACATTTGCGTTATTATGACTATGTAATCACTGCTTAGCTGAAAAAATATGATGGACTCAATTTCCTTCTTAAACAACTTTTACTTTTTCTTGGATGTAGTGATTATCCTTTGTTTTATTTTTGTTTGCCATTTGCTTAATTTTCTATATACTTCTAAAATAATTCCTCCTAAATGCTATAATAAAATAGTAAAACTCCTCATTGGAAAAACTATTTATATGCTCAAACATATAGATTCCCCAAAACCCCTGTCCTTCCATGGAAATCTTCCTTTTGAAGTCATCATCCAACTGCTCCAAATACACTGGTTGTTTTCTAGGACTACTGCCCAGCTGTCATCCTATTCATTTATTCATTACCCATTCATTAGTTTTACTCCTCCTTCTCTTTTATTGCCTCCTTAGTTTTATAGATTTCAAGTTTTCTACTTTCTTGACCTACTCTCTGTTTTTAACATCATCCTCTGTCTGAGAAAGTGTATATATTGGAAGTAGATATTTTGAGACATTACACATTTTTAAATGTCTCTAATCTACCCCAACATAGAATTAAAGGGGAAGTCATTGTTCAGGCGTTGCCCATTGTCATCCATATGACTGGGTAATTGTTGAAATGTACGATGACATCCTAATTCTTATTCGTCTGTATGTGACCAACCTTTGTTTATATCTTTCTGGAATGTTTGAGGATCTTCTTTGTAATCCTGTGTTTTTGAAATTTTTTATTTGTGTGTCTTGGTATGGGTCATTTTTTAGCTAATATATTGCACAACCATTGGACCCTTCTGAGACAGAAAATAATGCAGTATAATTCCCTAAGACTTTTTAATATTATCTTTATTAATATCACCTCTATAGTTGTGTTTTTCTCTTTCTGGGATTACTACAAGTTGAATATTGGACTCTACAATTAATACCAATTTTCTTAATTTTGCTCCTATTTTCTCATATTCTTTTTTCTCTTAAACTGAATCATATGAATATCGAGACTTAATCATTTTTGACTTACAAAATGGTAATTTCATACGGTTTGATCTATATGTCACTTCTTGAAAGATTTCTTTGATTTTGTTATGCAAATTTTTTCCATGTCAACTATGATATTTTAAATTTTCAATCTATTTGTATTTAATACCAGGATTCTTGTTTAGTATCAAGATGCATTATGTTCTTTTATCCTCTTGAGGATGTTAATTAGATTTTTTAGATGCTTTCTTCTATTTTACTGATATTTTTCTTTCAAAATCTTTTTTTCCTTTTTGTTTTGGATTTTTTTTCTCTCTCGTATAGTCTCTTTATTCTTTTGGTAAAACTCTTCCAGTGTTAACTACTTCTGTTTGTAGATGATGAAATGTATAAAGATCCACTTCAAATGTTGGCACTGCTATGAGCATGGTTTCCTCCCTTCAACTCAGAATTAAGACTTTTGCTTCTTGTTTTTTGTATTCCAGTCCCAGAAGTAAGTTAATTGTAGACATTATCTGAAGACAGACTTGTGTTTTATAGCAGTTATCTACAAACAGGCTCTAGCTTCTCCAGGAACACCCAGGATGAATTTTGTTTAAGTATATTAAGCTCAGAGGCATTCTCTCAAATGAGTTTAAATGCATTTTTATTTTTAGACAACTAACATGACATGTTTTTCCTAAAAACGATGCCTCCGCTCCAAATAAATCAAGGTCAAAATAAATGAATGGCGTCAGTCCATCTGCCTAAGTCCTGGTATTGTGTGGATGAAGAGCAGCAGCCAGTTATGATGACAGGTGGTAGATCCAAGGAATTGCCAACTTTGTTAACTTGTCTCCATTTCTAAACCATCCTTAAAGAAAATCCTATATGGGGTCACACCAGCCTCAGGGTACTTCAGGAAAGCAACCTCACCACCTGGATTCATGTTTTCACCAATATAGAACTGGTAGTTTTTGGAATAGCAAGGATGCACTTGACTTGTTCTGCAGCCCCGTCATAAAATTTTTACTCTTTCTGGTCTCTGTTCTTCAGTTTTGCCTTTGATTGATTTCATGTAATCTCTGATGTTCTTCTTGTAGGCTTCTTTTGTGAAGCTGGTTTCCTGCAAGTGACGGTTCATGACAATATCAACACGGGTGATGTCTGTGCTTTCATTGCTTTCCCCCTTTGGCTGAGGCATTTCCACCAATGAGCACGTCAGCAATGCCATCCTCTGTCCTAGTGACCATCTTCCCCTCCACCTCCAGGCACAGACTTTCGGCGATCTCTTGGATCTTGTAAATAGAGGAGAACATCACGTCATGGCCGGTGAGGTCCGGGTAGACGATCATGATGGCGGCTGGACCAAGGCGGTGGCGCTAGAGCGAGCGAGGAGCCCCCGGAGAGGCGCCCGGGGGTGAGGAGGTGGGGAGGTGGGAGGTGAGAGGCGGCGTGGGGGAGAAGTGGGTGGAAAAGCTGCTTTGGATTCTTGCTTTCTTCTAGGAAGTTATATTCAAATGTTTAGCTCTCTGTTGATATTTAAAAGTTTGTTGCTTAAAACCTGTTTGAAAGACCTGTGTTCATGGTGGGGTTGATGGTTTGGCATGTGGGTCGCTAGACATTACTCTAGTGAATGGATATGGATCCATTCATTTTGATGCTGGAGACTAAAATATCAAAAAATGTGTAGGTCTCCCCAAACTCCCTCTCTGAGATCAATTACTCCAGAGAAGAAATGTCCAATCTTCTGCCTGAAGCTTATAGGATCAGATTTCAATTTTGTTGGAGTTTATCAGGAAGGAAGGAGAAGAGCTCATAGTTCAGTTTCTAAACTTGGAACTTACTTTTATTTTAATGTCTAATAAACACTCATTACTATGCTTTGTGGACTCCAGTGTGAAATCTCGGATTTAATTGTTTTTGAGGTGTGGAAAGCATAAACACTCAGTTCTACATAGTGGGGAATGAATCCTGGGCATCTGATCATTCTTTACTCAAACTGTCAATCAACCCTCCTGTCTTTTGAGCACCTGCTCACTTCCATTACTTAAGGTACTTTTTTACTACTGATTCTTGATCTTTCCCAGATTCTTTTGTGAAAAATCCACTTAGGATTTAACTTCTGTTCTGCCAGGTCAGTTTCCACTGTCCTTCCATTTTCTATCTTCCAAATAATCATTAATATCTCTTATCCACTGTTACCTCTCCTTTCATTCACTTTGTGAGTTTTTACGTCTTTTCTATCAGTTTCATAAGATTTCCAGAAGGAGGACATAGACAAGTATGTGTCTGGTTTCTTATATTTAACCAGAATGTGTACAATATATTTGCCTAAAAGTGTTATGAAGCTTGTTTCTAAAGTCTAAGTCCATGAATCATTATTTAATACAGCCAAACCTTCCATTTTACAAATATTCGTGCATAAGTAATGAAAATCTTATGGAGACAAGATTTTGAAAGATCTGAGGCTGAAAAACTTCTAATTAATGGGTTTTGAGACACTTGTGACTCCAGGGTAGAGACTTGTGTATCTTTTGATGGCAATCTTCTCTTTGGTCTGAGATTAAAAGTTTTGGTGAGTGTAATTTCAGTCACACAGGTTTAAGGTTGGCTAGTACCTAGTCATTGCTCATGGTACAGAGGGTTACCCAAATACAGTTTCTTCATTTTGGAATGCTGTGCTTTCATTTAGAATTGGAAACAAGACAATATCCCTGTATATTAGTCAGGGTTCTCTAGAGAAACAAAACCAACAGGATGTGTCTCTATATATGTATGTGTATTTATATATGAGATTTATTATGAGGAATTGGCTCATGCAATCATGGAGCTGGCAAGTCCGAATTCCATATAGCAGTCCACACAAGCTGGAAAACTCTGTTAAATGTGATTCTTCAATCTGACAAGTCTGCTTTCCCCAGGGAAACTGACTGACTAAAGTTGAGGTACAAATTATTCTTTCTGATTCTGAAATCCTCAGATCTGGCTTTTAAACCCTCCAACTGATTGGATGAAGGGATTCCTCACATTGCTGAGGGCAAATCTCCTTTGTTGACTGTAGATGCAATCAGTTGTAGATGCAATCAACTGATTAAAAATGCAAATCCCTCTATGAAATGCCCTCATAATAATAGTCAGGCTTTCCAAAATTCTGGAAGGGGTCTCATAAATGTTTGCCCATGCTAATATACTTTGTAAAATTTACAAAAGTAAGAGACCACTATCATTTCCATTTTGATTCCCTCTCTATGACACTTCCCTTTGGGTGGTACTGCAGTGCCCGAGGAATATCTGGCTAGGAGAAAGTTAGTTCAAGGATTCACTTATTTTGGGTTTCGTAAGAAATATTTTTGTAATTCATAGTCACTCCTATGGGCAGTTTCTAACTCTTCTGTTCTGGAAAAAGCTGCCAGGAATACTATCCCCCTCATGGTGACAGCTCACCTGCATTGTGATGCGATGATGCAAAGGCTAGATGGTGAAATGTACAGTTCAAAGGACCCAATCCTGGAAAGAACTGGGATGTAGAAGAGAAGACATGTGAAATGTTCACAGCCAGAAGTAATCTCTACAAATCCTTCCCTTCATCAGATATATGAACTAGAATCAGAGGATGAGTTGCCCAGACGAACAGTCCTTCCCTGTGAAGAACGTGCTCATGAATGCAGCCATGTACAATTTTAAATGACTCACATTTTTCTCCCCTTTAATGGTAATAATGTGAAATAGAAATTATCAGAATTCCTGTTTTAAGGCACAGTCTTGTAGCAAACCTAAGAAGAGCAAGTTTGTCAGTATGTGAGGTTGCATGTGTTTGAATCTTAAAATATCTGATCTGGCATCTTGTGCTGACAAAGTATCATGTTTCCAGATGAAGTGGCATAGCAAAAAAGCAGCCTGCAAAACAGGTGTTCCAGTGACACTGTGTAATGCAAAAGCAATTTAATTACAATGATTATGTACCTCAACACAATATTTGATTTGTTTTTGGGTATGCCTTAATTTGAAATTAATTTCGTTTGTTTTTCAGAATACTCAAAAGAGTCCATATGATAGAAGTGTTGTTAATTCACAGTATGATTAGTCATTACACAAGAAAACTTAAAAATGCTCTGAAATCTTACAGCTCATAGGAGAAATAACTTTGATCAAGAGAGTCTTAAAGTTGAAACAGCTCATAGGAGA
This sequence comes from Choloepus didactylus, assembly GCF_015220235.1. Lineage (NCBI taxonomy): Eukaryota > Metazoa > Chordata > Mammalia > Pilosa > Megalonychidae > Choloepus > Choloepus didactylus. Next base: position 20,504,227 of record NC_051311.1, read on the forward strand.
AATAACTTTGATCAAGATAGTCTTAAATTTGAAAACAATCTAAACATTTACATGGAATTACCAACAATGAGTTGTGAAGGTAGTGCAAACTTTTTCAAACAATCAATAACAAAATCTCAAATTTTAGCCAGCGATGCTATAATAAAAATGGCATTATCTTTTTGTTTTTATAAAAATAAAAATATTTTAATACTGCAAAATCACTGTTATGAATAGGTGATCAAAGGGAATGTAATCAAAAGTACAGGTAAAACAGTATTATAGAGGTATGTTGGCAGCTAATTAAAACTATTCTTTTTTCTAAATGGGATGCTTGGAGCATTTATCAGCTTTTTAAAAATTTGTAATTTACTGAGATGTTTCTTCTCATTCTAAAACAAACATTCACTTCCATACAGATTTTTGCATTATTTTTCTTAAGGAGTGTCTCCCAAATTGTGTAAACTTCTGACTCCATAAAGCCTGGAGGCCATCCTTGCTTAGCGTCATTCTTTTTGAATTTCAGAAATAATATGGCACGTCTGCTGAGCTCAGGTAGCTGATGAGCACTTATAGGATGGGACAAGGAGGAAAAATATCTTGTTAAAAAAGAAAGCTTTGTCCTGATTATCCAGCCCTAGCCCCAAGCCTTGGATGTCAGCTGGAGAGAAATCTTTTTAGAACAAGGCTAAGGCTATACACTTCCACCAGCCATTCTGTCTCATGAGCAAGTCCTGGAGAGAATGGCTATGAATGTGCAAAATGAAAGAACTGAATCATTAACTAGCTCTAATCCTGGGAACCTCCATAGCTGGGCACAACATGGGAGAGATGGGATTTAGGAAGATGCCGAGTTAAAATCTTTGCCATACTGGATAGTTGGAGAAAATGCTGTGCTTAAGAGGCAGGGTACAAAATGCAAGAGGAGAGAGGGCATCAAAAGTAACAATATTTTTCTAAATTCTGGTCTAAGGATGCATTGCTTTTTGCTCTGGGTTTACTCTAATCAAGCCTTTTTTTTTTTTTAATTTATGATGAAGAGAAAAAAACTATCTAACGTTGATCCAAAGCCTCAGTGATGGATATCATAGGACTCTTGCCCATTCTGTTCAATCTCCTTTCTTCTCTGGAAATTTCTCAGCCAAAAGCATCATTTGCAAAGAGCAAAAACAATCTTACGTTAATGAGTGTCTGAAGAGAGAACTTTGTCTTTACAAAGAATTTGTTTTAATTTCTGTTTCCTGTAGGTGGAGCTAAATCCTCAAGTGTGTGTTTACGTATGTTGAAATTACTGGGCAGATCTTTGAAAACTATTAAAGTCTGCTGCTGAAGGGTCTTAATTCTTTTTACTATAAGTAGTGCTACAATGTATAAGATTTGGTGCTGAAGAAAAAAAAGTTGAGATAAAAGTTCTGTGTCAGCTTCATGTTCTTCTTGGGTGTGTGCTTTTGAATAGAAATTGCTAATAAAATTGCTACTATTTTGTATTTGGTTTAAGGTCATTTCTGGCTTCTTTTGTTTTTTTTTGTTTTTTGTTTTTTGTTTTTTTAAATTAAGTTGTTAAACTGACCGTTATCCATTGTCCTTTTTCCCAGCGTTTCCTGTGTTTTGGTCTTGTCACTTGTGCTATGTGATTGAATGACCATATAGAACAAATTGTCATGAGCTCACCATATTCCCCTTTAGTTAGTAAATACTGCATATGTGTGGACAGAGAGATACACTTTATTACTTCTGCATATGGTTTAAAACAGATGTGAGAACACAATGTGACAGGCCAACAGGAAACTTAAAAAAAGAAACAGAAAAAAATGTTTTTAAAGATTTGATTGTGTTCTTATCAGGTTGCTTGCAGCATTGTATTTGTTTATTAATTCCAGATCAGGCAGAAAAGTGTTATGCCTTAAAAGCAAAGGAAAAGACAAGCTTTAAAGGATTTTAAATATCAATAGTAATATATAAAATCATGCTACTGAGTGAATTTCCTTATGTCTTAGGTACTTTTTTAATTTATTCAACAAGCAACCAAGGAAATTATATTCCTGAAACTATGAAAAATAAGGATCCTCTTACCCCCCCCAAAAACACTTGCAAGACATTTTTCAGATTTTTTTATATAGCTTCCATTTTCACAACCAGAACACTAAGTTCCAGGGAAAATAAAAATTAACTCATGATGTTAATTATAACCAAAACAATAACTTGAGCTTAGGACATCATAATTATTTTGAAGTTCAAGAAGGAAGAGCTGCTGACATGAAAACAAATTTCATTTTCCATATTTTTAAACTGCTGTATGCATTTTAATTCTCTGGCACTATCACATTTTTAATAACCAAATCTACCTTTTATTTATATTAACAATGAATGGACTCCATTGCAAAGGAGCTTAATTTTATTAATATATGATTTTAAAATGTGTATTTCTAATAATTCAAAAATATTGGGATATTCAATCTTTATGGACTGGATAGCATTCAGATGTATCATTTACTATTCATTTTTAGAGGTTAGAGGATTAAAAGAAATAAATATTGATACTAAAGAGGTAAATTATGAAATCTGTGGTTCCCGAAAAACATTCATAATTTTTTTTTTAAATGATATAATTCAATCTTCCTAAAAGTTGCATTTCCTATCATACAAATGATCCCTTGTTTTGATTTCTTAGGAAGACACTAGAGGCATATTCTTTTTTATTCATTTTTCTTAAGACTCCATTAAAACAAATGGCTTTCCGGTATGTGCCAGGTCAACTAGCAATTTCATATTGATTTAGGAAAGGGACTCCAGTACAGAAACCTTTTGTAATTATCAGAATTTCGTGTATTTAGGAAGCTTTTGAACATCTCAGAACAAGCTAATTTCCATAATGGTGAGAGAATTGTATGGTGGACACAATAAATACTTGTCTATTTACTTGAGCTTGTGCATGGATCTTTAAGTAAGTATGTCATTTGTCAATCCCCCCACTTCCCAATGTAAAAATAATGTTAATCTTCGTCAAATTGTTGTTTTCACATAAGAAAGAAAACCATTAACAACTATAGCTCTTGTTCCCTGTGTTAACGCTGTCAATCAGCTGTCTTGAGGAACTTGGAACTAAGAAATCAGAACTGATGTTCGATGCAATGGAAATTTTACATTGATTTGTACACCATAAAGTTTATAGAAAAATTCTTAATATGCAAGCATGAGAATGGATTCCAAAATATTTAAGGCATCAAATTGGACAGAGATTTATAAAGGTCATCGAAGAAGACTATCTTTGCATAGTACAATTACATTTCTACATTACGACAGAATTTTAATTTGAATATGTCTTTGTAAGGACTAGGTGTTCTCAAATTTACCATGCTCAAATCTGTTATTTCCAATTCTCCCCCTTTGTTTAGGGCTCTCTGAAAGCAAAGAGGAAAAACCAAGTTAAGGCAATGGGTTTTCAGTGCCCTTTTGACTGTTGCCTTATTTAATAAGGCAAAGCTTGTGCCGTCACTAGTTGAATTCAATTACGTCCCTTCCTGACATTTTCATTCATTTTATTGCCTGGCCTTAATATATTATACAAGATGAGATCTGGGGCCAAGATGATTTTCCTTTAAGAGGATCAGTGCTCATCAAATTTAAATATCAAATCAATTTAATATTTTCTCGTAAAATGTATGAAAGCCCCAAAACAGTCCAGAAAGAAACACAGTCAAATTTGCTGACTCAAATGTAGATTGATTAATGGAAATGTAGTTTTCATTTGACTGTTCTAGCATGTAAATATCTTTTTTTAATTTCAGGAAGCCTGAAGGTGGCCCTGGGGAGGAAAGCACTTTGAGCCTTAAGATCCCCCTTATTAACTTCTCTGTTCTTGATCTTTCCTTTATTTTTACAGTCCTGCTGCAGCATGCCTACTCTCTCTAGGTAGAGGGTGAGGTGGGAGAGTGTGAGGGAAGAGATAAAGCAAACCATTGTGTTGACATTCCAAATTGCATGATGCTACTCATGCTGCTAATGTACTACAGGTAAATGCAAATATCAGTTTGCCTTTTCTGAGCATATCCTGCTTCATATTTGTTGTGAATAAGTCACAGACTATCATGGATTCTAAACAGGTTCAAACCAGTCAAGATAACATTCCAATGGAAGCTCCTATTCTTGGAGCAAAACTAGGCAATTATGCCATAGATGCTTGGCCTGATGGCTTCATATTACTAGTTCTTTATGAGTTAAATTAATGTGGATTAAATTTTAAAACACTCTTGTTTTGCATATCATGCACTCTTATTACCATCATATTTATCAGTAATTCCAGTGTCAGCTGCCTGATTATTTCCATATATTATAATATGATTATATGATATTTGTAGAATTTGGAATCATTATTTCTTATGTACAAAGGCAGAATTTTAAAATTCCTTCTTGGTTATCACCTCCAAGAAGCTCTATTATTATTATCTGAAATAGCAAGTGTGTAGTATCTAAAATACGCCTAGACTAGACTCTTTTCTAGAGGAGTTTATGTGACTCTGCCTTCTGTGGCTGATAATAGAAAGAATACAGTTGAGAATTTATTCAATACTGGAACCATAAAAAGTCAATGAAACTATATTATATTTTTGTTTACTCTAAAAGATACAAATATCTTTCCCTATCTAGAAACTTAATTAACACTTCTTCAAATGTACTTCTGGATTATGAAAGATACATAATTCAGGAAACTTGAGTGTCAAATAATGGAGGATTCTTTTATTTATTCCTCTGAGAAGTCTACTAAAAATCCATTTTTTACAAGAAGACATTTTTTCTTTGTTCATTAACATCTTTTTATTCATCATAAGTTTGAATCAAATTATCCCTTTCACAAAACTACTCACGTTGTTTCCTATTCCTTGGCACAATGAAGTCATGCATATGTATGACAAGTTATGAAGTGTCATTTTAGGAAAGACCCTGTTATTATGCATATGGAAAGAAATAGAACTAAATTATTGTAACCATGGAAGCCACTTTATTTTGCAGCCTTTAGCTTTCTGGAGGGAGTCAGGAGATGGAGAAGGGATTCCATTTGGATTACTACATTGTTAGAGTGTTTAGTTGATGAATGTTTTGCTAACAACCAGATAGAAATACAGGTGCATATTCTCCACTTACTTATATTATCAAATCCATCTTATTTTAAAAATATATGCATCAGTACCTCTTTGGAGAAACATGTGACAAAATATATGAATTAAAGATCAAAATTGAAAATTATCTTTAGACCATTGTAGCTATCTTGGCATTTATATTTACCTTACGTGGCAATCAGAAAACATTTTTAAAAGCTTCCCAGGTCAGCAGTGGGAATGGGAGGACTGTAATGTACCACTAAAATGCAGAAAATTGCAGTCACCTAATTAGACAACCCCAGAACTACCAGCAGATGGCACAACAACCTATTTTATAGTCAGCAGGAATCATTTCACTACCAGAAAATAACCTAAAATGACATTTTTCTCTCTTTGTTTGTCAATTCATAACTGCACTTTAAAAATATAATGACTTTACTGATAATGACATTTAAAGCTATAATCACACAAGATGTAATAATTGTGTTAGAGTAATGATAGGACTTTTATATATAATATGTGGCTTTTTGAACTAAAAGAGACCTTAGAACTATTTGGCCCAAGTCCTCTGTCTAACAGCTAAAGAAAGGGAGGTTCAAAGAGATAGTAATTTACTTAAACCTCCAGCTGGGAAGGGTGAGAGTCCTGGTCACATGACTAGCTCCAGCGCTCATTGATTAAGCAACACTACAGGTCGATCAAATACCATTTTTAGTCCAGCAATCAAAATTTGGGGAGTATATGACCATTTAAGTCAATGAATATTTTTCAGCAGACATTTGTCTCGAAAGGCTCTTCACTTCTATTTTAAGAACATCTTGCGTTTTAGAGAAAATACATTTCAGGAGAACATGGTCATCTCATTACCATTTAATTTTAACTATCTACAAGTTTCTACCTGGGAACTGACAGGCTATTATGCAAAAATCTTCCTTTCCAGCTCTGGCTATTTTCACAATAGGGGGAGATGGATTCTATATACATATATACACATATAGTTTATACTCTGAAGATATTTCCTATAGAGTTGACAAATGTCATACTAAAAGTATCAATTAAGGAGACCTAGCTTCTATTCTATTGCCAGAATGGTAATGGGAATATATGCTACTATTTAAAAAATAGAAGTTGCCTAAAACTGCATTGTTACATTATAGAAAGAGTGATGAAAGGCTGAGTGAAAAAAGAAAAACACAATGCCCCCAAAATAATCACCTTAACTGATAAATTAAAAAGACCAAAAATTGATATGATTGTCATAGATTTTACCAAAAAATTTGAATCTTCTTTTTGTAATTTACATTATTTCTTTTTGATCATATTTCCAAATACCTTGTCTGAAGGGACATAAGTGATAATTTATGCTGAAAATAATATATGAGAAGCTTTTGTTGCAATGGTAAGGAAAGGTAAAATTTCTGGAGAACCAAAATATCCTTTAAGATCTCTCCTATTTATTTCCTTTTATCCACAGGTAAAAATTTCTATTAACTAAGCAGAATATGGATGGTGGTTAACAATAAAATAATTTTCTGTATGTTATAATTAGAGAACACAAGGAAAACAAAATCACAAACAAATGTGTGATTGGAAAAAAATTAGTTCTTTACAGAATTTTTAAAATGTTTTTTGCATTTTTGAAGTGAAATTCACAAAATGTAAAATTAACAATTTTAAAGTGAACAATTTAGTGGTATTTAGCACATTCGTGTTGTTGTGTAACCGCCACTAGTTCCAGAACATTTCCATCACCCTGAAATGAAACCTCATATCCTTTTTAAGCAAGTGCTTCTAAGTCCCCCCTCCCCCCATCCCTGGAAACCACCTTTCTGTCTCCATGGATTTACCTATTTTGGATATTTCATATAAATGGAATCATATAATATTTGAGCTTTTGTGCCTGGCTTTTTTTCACTTAACCTAATATTTTTGAGGTTCATGCCTCTTGTACTAATACTTAGAGTATTAGTATTTCTTTCTTTTTGTGGCTGAGTAATATCCCATTGAATGCATATAGCATATTTTCTTTACCTATTCATCTGTTGAAGGACATTTAAGCTATTTCTATCTTTAGCCTTTTGTGAATAACGCTGCTATGAACATGCGTGCACAGGTATTTGTTTGAGTCCCTAATTTTAGTTCTTCTGGCTGTATACTTAGGAGTGGAATTGTTGGGTCAGATGGTATTTCCATGTTTAACTTTGTAAGGAACAAATTGTTTTCCTAAAAATCCTATTTTAAAATATTGTTTCCTTTTGCAAGTACCTGGAAATCAAATTTCCCGGATCAGTGTTATCATTTAACTAAGTTTCAGTTTGATAAAGGCAATCCATTGGAATATGTGCTTTAACATTAAGATAAAATGAGATAATGCAAATAAAGCACCATGCCTATTGCCTGCTCAAATAACTGGTTAATATTATTTTCATTGTCATCATCATCATCATTAGAGTGCAACAAAATGGCCATGCAATTTTCAGTATAGGCTACTGATGAGTAGAAAGACCTTTAATAAAGAATTGAATACCAGGCTTTGGTGTGCTCGTAAAAGCAAATGGCCAACTCAGAAGCTCTTTTAGCACCTCCTGATGTTTTAATGTTTGGAGATTTTAACATCTGATTCCAAGTAAAGGAAGCAGTTAAAACTCTATGATTTTCATTTTGAGGTCTCTGTATGAATAATAGGGTAGAAAATATTTGACAACATCATGGGAATATTTGGCAAAAGAAATATAATTTGTAATACCTATTTGAATTGGAAATTATCTCTTATGGACATGACTTCCCTGGTTCTTACTTCATTAGAAAATATCCTGGACACACACTGGCAAAATATTTTCCTGGGTACAACCTTACATTACTTAAAAGGTAGAGTTAAAGTATTTTGCATGTCTTGTGTTTTCCTTTGGGCAATGTCTAATCCAGCCTTTTAAAATAAATGAATTCAAGCTTGAACAAAGAGACAAACAACTGATGACTCATAGAATGAACTATGAAAATATTTTGAAGCTAGAAATACTCATTACAAAGTATTGTGTAGTAATTATCAAATAGTAATTATTACCATTTTTCTTTCCGCCTCTACCCTTGCAAAAAAGTGGCCAAATGTCCAAATCTGTGGATTGGGTCATATGACAATGCATGAAGCCTAGTTTAAACAAGGTGTAAACATTCCCAGGCCTCAGGGTCTCAGTTTCTCCATTCAACACTGAAGGAATTGGACGGAATGAAATCTAGGTTCCCTCCCCAGCTCTGAATAAGAATCTCTCTCTGATGGCCCTGCTTGAGCATTTACAGATGGCTGCTGAGTCCACTGCCCAATCAGCTAATGGAGTAGCACCATAGTTCCCCAAAGCTTTATCCCAAACACGCTGGGTCTGATGTGTTTCAGAATCCAACCTTTTCCCCCCACTTTTGGATTATAGAAAAACAGTATGTTGCAAGTACCGTGTATTATATAATACCTCAGCAAGGTCTGGGACAATTTCCCATAATCAGACACATTAATGATTCTGCAGCAAACTGTAAGACAGCCCACACTAGGTAGCATAAATACACACTAAAAATAGCTTCTCTTCAAATCAGGGCAGTTGCTGTGGCTAAATGAGTTATGAAAACATCTTTCTTTCTTACTGCATTTTGGTTTCAGAATTATGGATAAGAAATTGTGAACCTGTACAGCCGTGAAAACTGCAAATGAAAACAAATACAAACATAAAGAGAATAAATGTGTACTAACTCTTTCTACCATACTGAGGATTCATGTATAATGTGATTGACAATTGACTACCATTCCCCACTAAAGAGAAGGGGGAAAGTTATTATCTGGGGGAGAGTGCATTTTTGGGGGTGGGTATGAGACTTTCATCTATTACTTGGTTGGTTTCAGTAGAATTTTCATTATGTTTACTTTTGTGCTTTTTGTGGCAATGCAAACATGGAAATTGACTAAAAAACAATGGTTTTTCTTAAGTTTGCAATAGCGCACCTTATGCAATGCAATTATTATTAACCTCAGTTAATGAGGTATTTTATTATGAGACCACTAGCAATTCATAAACTCTTTCTATTATATTATGTGGTAATAAATGAAGAACACCCAAATGAGAACATGCAAAGGTTATTTATTTGGCAGTTGCTATAGCAAGAGAATCATCTACCATCATGTGCATTTGGCAGAGACTGAAAGGCAAACAGGGAAGTGTGAAAGCGTTATAGTGGGAAGAAAAGGGAGGCTTCAGGTATGCTCTGATTGGCAGCTGTTGCCAGGATAGGATGGAGGCAGGCTAACTAGAAGTGGTGCATCCTATATGACAGCTTAGGGGAGCATATTTGGCTTTCTCTGGTTGGTCCTAAGTCGGAAGTGGGGGCAAAAATTAAGAAAGCTGACAGTTATTGATCAAGTCCTGACTGTTGTGGACCAATTTCTGCTGAGTTGTGGTTTGGCTTACCTGGCTGTTTGCGGCAGAGGTTGTGGGTCAAAGTTCTATTTTTTTATATGGCCTGACCACTGTCCATTTATATATTGAGTCTTTCAGTCATAAGAGATTTCCAGTGGTAGTTCCAGAATTTCTAAAAAGGAGGGACTAAAGGGGGGTGACTTTATAGATGGAGAGTATAGAAGACTTGTTTTGAAGGTGCCTTTGCACAGAAAACTCCCTGGTTTACTTAGATTATTAGTTTATTTGGAGTGGCTGGTGCTAAAGTCCCCAATGCTTCTGTAGCTCCACAGCTCTGGGATGGCTTCTTGTGTTGTTTATTTCATTCTCATCAAGTATCTGCCATTAACTTTCTTGATATAATTGAAAAGAAAAAGGGTTCTAGGAGGAGTCACAAATTTCATATCTTAAATAAAACCTTCCCTTTCCATGCAAAATTCTGTTGTAGAGAAATACTCTATCAAATAATTTGCTTTGCAGGTCCTAGGGAAGTTATCAAGAAAGTGATGCATGGAAAGAAGGGTGAAAGGCTTGAAAGATTGAAAAGAGAGATGGGCCAATGAACTTCTGAGTAACTTGAACAAAATCAAATACTAACAATGAAAATTAACTATTAGTCAAACTAATTGATTTATAAGATGAATAGTCTACCCGGAATAAAAATAATGATATTAAATGGCAGAATAACTGCATTTGAGGTTATTGAAAGGAAAGAAAATCTCTGCAGTGACTAATGTTAATGGTCCACTGCTGCCCTGCTATAAACCTTCTTCTTTCAGAGTTTATTTTTCCCTCTCTTACTCCCCTCCTTGGAATATTAATAGCTATATAACTATTGGATTAGTTCACACACCACAATAAAACAAAATTATGATGTGAATATGACTCCTATACTTCGAATACTCCCTGAAGTGCCTTTTTGGTGATGAGTGCAGTTTTTCATTTAGTACGTGAAGATAGTGATCTTTTTAAATGAAGCCTTCCTAATACACACAGCATCTAAATGCATAATATCATTTTACATTTTCATAAAGACTTTCATCTGGAGCTTTCAAAGCTATGGTTAATTTAGGTTTATGTTACATGGATCTATGAGGCTACTCCGAAGACCCAGACACAGTCCATCTCCCACTGTGACTGTCAAAAACTGTGAATAGTCAAAGAATTTATCCTACCTGCAAATAACAAGTTAGGCTGCCACAGTTTCGTGGATACTGGCAGAAGACACGAGACTCCTGGTTTAGAGACAAAGGACTTTATTACTCATGATGCAGTGGGCAGTAAGGAGCATCATGTTTGCTGAGATAGTACAAATTGTTCCCTAAATCCCACAGGGGTGATGAGATTATGTCCGGTTGGTTGCACGCACCCACAGAGGGTGGTGGTGTAGGACAGGATTCCTGAACTTAGAGAACCCAAATCATTTATAATGGACATAAAGTATGCCTGCCTGTTGCTCCAGAAGGAGGCACTATTCTTCCCAAGGAAGTTTGCTATCCAGATACTATGAAATGATAAGTCAGAAACTAAGGGCAGTCAGTGCCTTTGCTTGCAAGATGTCCAAAACTGTGAGAGACCCACAAAGAATGATCTATCCCTTGTTTCTGTGCAATGTTGCTTCCTGGTGAATTTTCCCATGAGTATGCCACTTCATTGGCCTCTGTGAACAACAGAGTTTGGGAGCAAATCCCTTCAATTTGCCTCACACAGCATTTAATTAAGGCTGCTATGAACTGGACTCAACAGGATGAGACCAACCTGCAGCAGTGACTTAACCATGCCCCCAACGTCCTGGGTCCACCAGCTGAACAAATCATATATACCAGGGGTGTGCACATGGGCCCACAACCATGCTTATTCCTTTAGGTACATATTTTCTGTGACTGCTATTGTGCTACATTGGTAGAAATTGTGGCAGAGACTTTACAGTACACAGAAGCCTAAAATAATTACTCTCCAGTTCTTTAAAGAAAAAAAGTTTGCCAACCCCTGTCATAAATCTTCAGTATCTATTGTAGAAAGCCAGGTGGCTTTCTACTTAATTTTCTATATTGACTTTTTTTACATGATCTGAGGCATTAATCCAAGTTCAGTAAGGTTTATTAGCAATTGCACAGACACTGCCTGGGCCACAAGGAAGACTCTAGGTCAGTTCTATTATCTATATCTGTATCTAAATCTATATCCTCTAAATAATCTATATCTATATCTGTATCTATATCTATATCTATATCTATCTGCATCTATATCTATATCTATATAGATATGTATATCTACAACACTGGCTGGTGAAGTGAGGCTGACCTGAATGCCTTCCCAGGTGTCACTGATCACTTCAGCTGAAGCACAGAAAAATTTCTTAACACTTTTTTCTAATTGGAATATTCCCCTTGTATAGACAACAGTCTGTAGGATGTGTAAAAATAATGAGTCTTTCTCTCTGGGAAACTCCTGAGTTAAGGGTAGCCTCATTTTTGAGAGATCTCCACAGTCATCTGAGGACCACATTATCTACTGGTGACTTGTCTTTAAACTCTTGAAAGTCTCTTATAATAACTCCTAAGGAGAAACTTACTGTTTTGGGGAAGGAAGCAAATCATTACCTGGATTCAACAGAAGTCCAGTGCCTGAATTACAAGCAAAAATGGGCTTGTCTGGGTCACTGAAGGAGATCTTAGTGAGGAGTGTATTCAAATGACCACCATCCTCTTGATCTAGGAACATGTCAGTCCATCAAGAGAATCCAGATTGCTGAAACAGAATTAAATTTGAATTCCCTAAGCTCCCTTTTGGTCAGGCTGCCACCCAAAAATGCATGAACCAGGACAGCGTGGGATGACTGTGTACCAGTTTGAAACTGTTATGTACCCCAGAAAAGCCATGCTCTTTTAATCTAGTCTTGTGGTGCAGGCTTGTGGGTGCAGGCTTATTGTGGCTGGGATCTCTTAATTAGGTTATTTCCATGGAGATGTGATCCTGCCCATTCAAGATGGGTCTTAATTACTTTACTGGAGTCCTTAGGAGAGCTCAGAAAGAAGCTGAGAGAGATATTTTGGAGAGAAGCTAAGATATGCAATCCAGAGTTTGCCCCCAGGAGAAGCAAAGAGGACCCACAGGAGCTGACACAGACCCAGACGCTTGGAGATGCAGACGGATAGATGTTTGGAGATGCCAAACTGAGAGATGAGGCCCAGAGTTTTCCCCAGAGAAGCTAAGTGAGAACTCCCAGATGCTTAGAGAGAGAAAGCCACTGGAACCAGAGGCTGAAAGCAAATCAACCTGGGAACAAAGGACCAGCAGCCACCAGCCACGTGCCTTCCTAGCTGACAGAGATGTTCCAGATGCCATCAGTGCTCTTCAGTGAAGGTATCCTTTTGTTGATGCCTTAGTTTGGACACTTTTACAGCCTTAGAACTGAAAATTTGTACCTTAATAAATCCCCTCATGAAACCCAATCTATTTTTGGTATATTGCATCTGGAAGCTTTAGGAAACTATTAGGGGAAAGGTAGAAGCATGATAACCAGGAATGGTCAGAGAGATATCCCAGATTTTCAAAATGGGTTTATAATTTCCCCTTCATCCTGATCATTACCCAAGAAACAGCTGAGGGGAGGGTGGTTTCTTCTGGGGACCAGCTGTGTTCAATGACTGAACTGCCTTCCTAAGATGTGTGGACAACGAAGAGGTGATGAAGGTAGAGTAAGTAACATTTTTGAGTCACTCTCTGAGGAGGCTGTTTCAACTATCAAAGATACCAAATGAGTGGATGGTAGGAAGCACGGAAGGACCATCAAATATCTTGACTGTTGGACCATTGTTGAGTGGTTTTTGCTATAAAATGTGCAACTTTGTCAAACTAGAAGTGCATCAGAAAGTTGAAATCATGACCCAGATTAATTTCAAGACCACGATGGTATGGCAGCTCTAGCTGATTGGACTGGAAAAGCAATACCATAATCTGATGAAGTATCATCAGTGTTGAAGCAAAACTGACATCCCTGAAAGGAGGTCTAATATTGGTTGTAGTCAATCTGCCAGGAGCAGTGGGGACAATAATCCATGCAATGTGCCTTCCCTCACTGAGAGACAAATAATCAGGACATGGGCAGCAGCACAAGAGTCAGAAAAAAATATGACAAGGTTCATTCATGGGAGATTTGGTCAGAGCTATTAGAATGGCCTTGAGTTTCTCCCACCAAACAGAGTGACTATGTTCATCTTCAGTTCTTCGTGTCTGATGTTGAATAGCCACAGTAGCATAGTAGACAAATCATCAGTAAATGAGACTTTCTTAGGTTGCTAGGGCTTCCATAATAAAGTACCAAAATCTGAGTGGCTTAAAACAACCAAAACTTGTTTTCCACACTTTGCTAAGAAATCTCCTCAGGTAGAACATAATTCAGACAAATTATCTGTCGCTTTATAACAAAATTTATTGTCTCATAGTTCTGGAGGCTAGAAGTCCAAATCGAGATTTTGCCAGGCCTGTGCTCCCTCTGAAACTTGTATGGGAGAGTCCTTCCTTTTCTCTTCTTATCTTCTGATGGTTGGCTAGCAATCCTTGGTGGTGTCCTTCACTTGCAGCTACAACCCTTCCATCTCTGTTTCTGTTTTCACATGACTCTCTTCTCTGATGTCTGTTTGTTCTTCTATTCTTCTTCTAAGAACACCAGTCCTATTGGATTAGGCCCATCCTACTCTAGTTTGGCTTCATCTTAACTGATTGTATCTTCAAAGATCCTATTTCCAAATAGGGTCACATTAATGGGAATAGGGGTTGGGATTTGAACATATTTGGAAAGGAACATTTCAATGTATAACAGTTCACCTTCTGGTCCCCCAATATTCATGTCCTTCCCACATGCAAAATTCATTCATCCAGTTTCAGCATTCTAAAATTTTTAATCCTAAATTCAAAAATCTTATCTAAATCAGTATAGGTGAGATTTGGGGTATGATCCATTCCAAGGCAAAATTTTTCTCTGCTGACCTGTGAAACCAGAAAACAACTTATCTACTTTCAAAATTCAATGATGGGACAAAAATAATATAAATGTTCACATTAAAAGCAGGAGAAATTGGAAGGAAAACAAGAGTCATGTATTCCAAAGAAGTTTGAAACCAACAGGGAAAATTCCATTAGATTTTAAGACCTGAGCATAATCCTCTGTGACTTGGTGTTCTATCTCAGGTCCCATTGGGGTTGCAGCCCTACACTCTGGGCCCTAGGAAGTCCTGTTGGGCCAGGCATCTGCATCCATGGCTCTGTTTTGTTTTTTCTTCCCATAAAATTTTTATTGACAAAATTCAAAATATGATGATAATGAGTATATTTTTTAATTACTGTTAATATACTAATGAGAAGAATAGAATTTTGGGGAGTGGGACAACATTACAATTAATTGGGGTTCAAAATCAGTGTTCCCTAACATCAAATCAACTGCAAATGTTCATCTGTAAAAACTCAAGAGCCACACAAAAACAAGCAGTAGAACTGATTTGCCCCGTGAGCTGTAGTTTACCAGCTGTGCTAGCTTTGTTATATTATGTCCTGCCAAAAGCCATATTCTTTGATGAAATCTTGTGGGGGCAAATGTATTAATGTTGATTAGATTGGAATCCTTTGAGTGTTTCCATGGAGATGTGACTCAGTCAACTGTGAGTGAAATGTTTTGGTTGGATAATTTCCATGGAGGTGTTACCCCACTCATTCAGGGTGGGTGTTAATTGGATCACTGGAGTCTTATAAAGGAATTCACAAACAGAAGAACGTCAGAGCAACTTACAGTGACATTTTGAAGAGGAGCTGCAGCTAAGAGAGGACAAAATGCCCCAAGAGCAACATTTTGGAGAACACCATTTTGAAACTCCACTTGGGAGCAAGCAGATGCCAGCCACGTGCCTTCTGAGCTAACAGAGGTTTTCCAGACGACAATGGCCATCCTTCTGTGAAGGTACCCGATTGTTGGTATCTTGCCTTGGACACTTTATGTCCTTCAGACTATAACTTTGTAACCAAATAAACCCCCATTATAAAATCTAATCCATTTCCGGTGTTTTGCAAAACAGTGGCATTAGCAAACCAGAACACCAATTCTATGCTAGGAACTCAATGAAAAATTGTTGAATGATTGAAACACCCCCAGTCTCAGTGTGCTATGACATGCCCAGATCCTGTTTGCTCCTTGTTGACAATTTCAGCGCAGAAATCAAGTTTGGATTGCAAAGGAGCTGCTCTTGTAGAAATGGTCCATCTGCTTCCCAAGATTTCCAGCTGCTTCTCCCATGCCCATGTGCCCCCTTCCCTTCCAAGCACGAGCTTGGTGAGCAAATGCTTCACCCCTCAACCATTGGAGGAAGGCTGTGAAGGCAGGGGAGCTTAGCTGGGCCTTGGAGCCCAGGCGCTCCATGACCTTTGCTTCCACAACAGCTGCATCCGACAATGTTCTCTTCTTCACTCATGGAACACTGCAAAGGGGTCCGAGTGCTCAAACAAAACTTTGCTAAAGATTGTGCCTGACTCAGGGGAAATGGTTAGGTATTGGAACTGTGATCAGGCTGAATGCCATAGCTGACTCACCTTCTCTTTCTGCTGCCTGCAGCCTGCTTCTCAAACAAACCGGGGATCTTGCCGAAATGCAGAGTGTGCATTTCTAACAAGTTCCAGGTGATGGATGCCCTGTTCTGAGACCCACATGAGGAGCAAAAGCCCTTCCACCTGGGGAATCATGATGCCTGCTGGACTCTCTAAGTTGTGAAAAAAAAAAAAAAAACAGGGCCAATTTTTTTTTTTTTTTTTTTTTTGTTCTAGTCTTAACTAGATCTGCATGGCTCTGTTAATGAAGTCATGCTTCCTTCATTTTATCCCACCTTTCAGTCCAGGCTGAGAGTGTATCTGCTGATATATAATTCTCAAAAATCTTGCCAGTCTTCCATGCAATGCACATGGGTCCAAGCCTTCAGATAAGAGCATCCTCTACAGATATTTCCCAGATCTCTATTCCTGGCTTCTGCTGAGGTGGTTGATAGGAGCCATGATTCATGTGCCTATTCTTTTTACCAAGTGGATGTCTAGCCACATACTTGGCCCTGTTTCTAGAGCACAATAAAATGGACAGATTTAGAATTTCTCAAATTATGAAGTACTATTTCCTCATGCTTAAGAGTAAATTCATCAACTTATCTCCTTCTTCTCTCATTTTACTGTAAACAGCAAAGAGAAACCAGGCCTCATTTTCCACACTTTGCTAAGAAATCTCCTCAGGTAAATATCCAAGTTCATTACTTGCAAGGTCTACTTTACATAATGGTAGAACATAATTCAGACAAGTTCTCTGCCACTTTATAACAAGGGTCTCCTTTCCCCCCAGAATACAATAACACATTCATCACTTCCTCCTAAGCATCACTAGAAGCAAATTTAATGTTCATATTTCTAATAACTGTCTCCTCAAGGCAATCTAGGCTTTGTCTATCAAGCACCTCAAAATTCTTCCAGACTGTACCAATTACCCATTTCCAAAGCCACTTCCATATTTTTAGGCAATTGTTATAGCAGCATCCCATTTCGTGGTATTAAAATCTGCCTTAGATTGCTAGAGCTGTCATAACAAATTACCTCAAATTAGCTGGCTTAAAACAACAGAAATTGATTGTATTACAGTTCTAGAGATTAGAAGTCTGAAATTAGATGTTGTCAGGGCCATGTTCCTCCTGTAATCTTCAGATGAGAATTCTTCCTTGACTATTCCTAGATTTTGGTATTTTTCAGTGATCCTTGGATCCCCTTGGCTGTAGCTGCAAGCAGTTCAGTCTCTGCCTCCATTGTTCCATGACCTTCTCTCCTGTACCTGCCTGTCATTATTTTTTCTCAGCTTTTTAGAAGGACACCAGTCATATTAGACTAAGGTCCAACCTACTCCAGTTTGGCTTCATCTTAACTAATCACATATACAAAGAGACTATTTCCAAATTAGGTCACATTCATCACACTGGGGATTAGGACTTGAACATACCTTTTTGAGAGGCACAAATTCAACCCATAAAAGAGGCTCAGGCATTTAGGAAAACCCCTGAAAACTGAGGATGCCATTGGGCAATCTACTTTATGTGGCAGAGTGGTTAAGTTTTCCCCAGCTATCCAGAGAGATAGCTTACACTTTTTCATGCTATACTGAGATGCAGCTGGGTTCAGGACAGGGGTGTTCCTGAATATACCACTTCCATTTGACAAGCAAGGTTTCCTTCCCACTGTTAGTCCTGAGTCTGAGTTGATCTCCCCCAAAGTGAAAGTATGGGATCAGAGACTCACAAGGCCTTCATAGGTCAAGCATGTTGTTTTGAGCCCAGTAGCAAGACAACGGCTGCTATTCAAATGGGTGTACCTAGTAACTCTGCCAGTGATGCAACAAGTCCAAAAACCCAGAGGCATTTCTGGTTGGAGACTGCCTCCCTTTGGCAGGAAATAAAATTGACAATAATAATGTCATGAAGACTTATAACTCAAAAGGATCATTGGAGTTTTGGGGTTCAAAGATAGAGAAAATGTCATAGTTTGCATGATAGTTTGCAACACAGCTTGTTGCTGGGACTCCATTCAAAGGATGCTGATTTTCAGATTAGCCAAATTAAAGGAAGAAATAGACTGCTCAAATGAGGCACATACTCTCTCCAATACCCAAAGAGTTTGATAAGGAGCTATACCTCCTTTTCAGTGGTTGTGGTAGTGGCGGTGGGGTTCAATGAGAAAGCAGGTTTTACTTGAAAGCCAGAGGGATTGGGTGTTGTGATTTCACTGATACAAACACAAGAAATTGTATTTGGTGATCACACCCTTGAATTTGATAGGGGTTTATCCCTGCTAGCAGAGGTATGATGATCCTGCATTCAGGATCACTGAGAAAAGTGCTTCTAACTTGCCAATCAATAGTGAAAACCGTTGACGTCATAGGATAGAGGCATTTGCACTCAATCCTGACCCACCCACTAGTAGCAAACAACTGAGGGAATTTGTCTCACTAGCACTTCTCTTCTTACGGCTCTTCCTGATTGCGAAAATCCTCTTTAGCATTTATGGGACTGGAAAGAACAGGTATATAGCACTTCAAGTCCTACAATGCATTCAGATATAGAAGCAACAGCAACAGAAATGGCCCAAAGGCCCCCACCCACAAGATTATGTTAGCCCAACCCCATAGGACCAGATAGAGTAGAGACTTAGGAACCTGCACCCAACAGAGCCACAAAAGTCTGAGATTCTTCCTCCGTGTTCCCTAACTGACATAGGAGTGTGTCCCCCTTCAGTCCCCTTTGGAAATAGAGAGACTTCGTCTCCACCTCTAACCATCTTAAATTGGATGCTATCAGTGCAGTTACACTCTGCAAGGATTCTTTAAATGAAATGTAGAAAATAACTTTTTCAATATTTACCAAACTTTTAAGTAGATATGCATATCTGAAGACATATATTTTCCAATTTTATGTCTCTAAGGACGTTTTCAAGGGTTTGGGGATCATTATAATCTTTTGACACTCCTTGCTGGTAACAGTTCATTAATCCAGCATGGAAAAGTCCTGTCCTAGTCTATGTTTTCCATAGCCCACCACTTTTTTCATCAACCTGTTCTAAGGTTGTCCACCATATCATATTTTAGCAAAACAGTACTACTTAGAGTGCTGCAGGGGGGCTTAAAAACCATTTGGTTTCCAATCACTAAGCCTTTTCTGGCCTGTGGTCATATTCCTCCATTTTCAGTTTCAAAATGCTTTCCTGTTATCTCTCTCCTTTTTCTTGTCTTTCTTATGTCATTCACTTCTTCTACATTCAGATACACCAAACCATCCCTTTTATTTCTTCTTACTGTTTTCTTCATTGATGATGGTAGGAACATTTTCATTAGGGGAATTTATTATTTTAATGCACACTAGAAATTCAGTGACATCAAGGGATTAATGTCCTTGGCAATGCACACACATTTGGCTTCTAGAACTCTCTGGTTCTTGGGACCAGAAACACATATATATCTGATTTTAAGTGCCAATAGGAACAGTTAGGGACAATGCTTCGAAGTAGGGACATAACAGGTCAATGCCCCCCCCAAAAAAAAAATGAGAACGTCTCAACAAATTTAACAACTCACTACTCACTAGAGTCAAATATGTGTTATGCATTTGAAACCAACATTGTTTTATATTTGATGAATTATTATCACCAAAACAAAAAAATAATGTATGATACAATACATCGGAGATAGTGGCAAGTGCTCTAACTTTGTTCTTCTGTCTTCCTGCTTCCTTACTCCCATGTTTGGAAGGGATAGAAATATCTTGAAGATTATGTAAAGCTCTAGTTAAATACTTTAATGTAAAAGTCTTTCACATTTGCCCTTGGGCAAGACTAATTAAGAATTTGGATGAATTATACCTAAAAACTTCTAAAAGAGTTATGTTCCAACTTTCTCAGATTGTGTCTTTTTCTTTATATAATTGTTAAGTTTTTGCTTTCTATATAATGATAAGAAATCTTTCTTGTCTGAAATATATATTTAAAACCACATTTTTCAAACTACATTTTTCATACTATTTTTCATTTCAAGTTGGCATTTACCAGAGCCTACAGTCCAGGTTATTCATGTTCTTTGAAATTATATCTTTCTTTGACCACATAGGAACTCATTGGAGAAAGTGCATGGGACATGAATAAATTAGCTAAATTCTGAATCAGACCCAGATAAGCTTACATTGTTTTAGTAAGATGAAAATAGATTCTGCTGACCAGGATACTAAAGTGTGACTTGTGCAATCTTCTCTTAATAAAATAAAAAAAAATGTAGTACTATCCTATTAAAAAATTATTCATAGATCAACAGGGTAAGAATTCAATCCTAGGGGAAAGTTTTTCCCAAAGATACTCAGACTTTTATGCCTGCCAAAGTTACTATGATTTCAGAGAGCTAATGCATGTAAACCTGTAACTCATCACATTCCAGCCTAAACATATTTAGCCTTTATTGCCATTGTTCATTTGACCCCTTTAGCAAATTTTTTTTCCACCCACTTACCAATATCACCTTGTTCTTATGTAGGTTGTGTTTCAGCCAGCTTAAACCTTACTAACAAATGAGGTGAAATCCATATCAAGAGGAATCCGAGGCATGTTGAATTGAAATAGCTTGCCTCAGGAGCAGCAAATTAGGTGTGGAACAAGAAATAGAACTCCAGAGTGCACATTTCCAGTCATTTGCTTCAGCAAGGAGCCAGCATCCTTCAATGAATCAATCAACATTTACTTAGCCATCCCCTACAGCAGTCTTGCAAATCGTTTTCAAAAATCATTCAACCACTAACAGTTTATCCACTCTGCAAAACATACACAGCTGCTTCTCATATCTACCAGAGTTACCCCCTCTCAAGTACAGTCAAGTCTTTTGATTGCTCCTGATTTCAATAAACAGAGAATATATACTGCTGCCTAGGGAAATTATTCTTACCAAAATTGCTTCTTATTTTAAATACCTATGAGCACCTCTCATAAAAGAGAGTGGAAAGGATGAAACATAGGTATTCCCCCAACTTAAAAATAACTGTCTGATAAAGGATATAGCCTGGGAAATGGTCAACACTGCTTTTTGCTTCCTCTTTAGGCTTGATGCTTCTCATGCTTCCAACTTCAATGAAATCACTCACAAATTATTTTTCCTATCTGAGTTTCTATCCCAGCTCCTCAAATGCATTGAGGATCCTGACAGGTGCTTCCTTCTCTTCACTTTGGTCTTGAGTTGAGGCAGGTAGGAGTGGATACCTTAAACATGCAGGCTGAGGGATGCTGACCTTTTAGGTTTGGTTCCCTCTTCCTCAGCAACTCTGGTACCTTGTGCAAGTTCTCTTATAGAGCTTCACTTTCCTCATCTGAAAAATGAAACAGATATTTCATGCCTCCCAGAGTGTTCGAATATTAACTAGTTCCCATTTATTTAGTCCTCTTTACCTTTCTTCTATGTTGATTTCTTTGTACAAGGGACTATATAATATATCTGTTATCTTGTGAATTGGGCTAAAGAAATTGGGTCTGAGGGGCAGCCCATGCGTTTAATAAGTGAGTAAGGGCCGTGGCCCAGTTTGCAATCTGACCAAAAAATGTGACTGTCAGCAATAGTTAGAACTTTTGATTAGTTATGGCAGTTATAGGAGGATATGTGGGGATATACATATATATATATTATATTACAAGTTCTTATGTAAAATTAATACACAGAATTCTGACATACATCCATTTCTTAGCAAGCTGGCACAAAAACACTCATGCAATCTGCTCGTGTAACAAAGGCTAATCCCCATTCTCTGCCATCCAGCTCTCCATCCAGGCGTGTGGATACAGAAATGTTCTTTTGGCAGGACCAGCCCACCTGTAGATCAGGTCGGGTGGCAGTTGTCTGTGAAGCAGAGACCCACTGGAACACGGGTGTCCTAGACTGTACTGAAGCTTAGGTTTCTGGGATGCCGAAGCTTCTACAGTCTTCCCAACTAAACCCCATCCCCGACATCATTCATTTTACCAGTGAAAATGATTTCTGAAATCCCTTATGCTTTTTATCAAATAAACTTTATGGTACACATTTGCATGCTATTTGAATTGCTGAGCAACCACTTCTAGAGGGTCCTTGATTAGGGCACTTAAAATGTGAAAAGATCATCCTTGGGATGTGGATTAAAGATAACATGTGCACATGCATGTATCCCAGTATTTATGCTAAAATATTTTAGCATTTCCCCTGACAATGTCTCTGTCCCAAGCACTTCCAACAGTCCCTTGCTAATAAGCAGTAGGATGAGGGAGATGAAAGTTTGACTTCATTATCAAACTTTTGGGAATTTTCCAGTTTAGGAGCAGAACCAATAAATCAGGAACTTGGAAAGAATTTTTTCGGTAAATTGGTGGTCATAAAGTCAGCCTCTCCTTAATAAGACAACAGTACAGGTCATTAGTTTAAAAAGAAAAATGAATGAATCTCAACCAAATAATTGTTCCTTGCTGTTTTATAAGATGGACATTATATCCCTTGGCACATGTTTCAAGTAGTCATTTTGAAATGTAATTATGACACAAGGTCCACCTTGGCCTCCCCTACTGAGTATCATGAGGTCTCACCTCCCTTTCCTGAGTGTCAGGAGACCTCTTTCTCTCCTGTGATCTAGAGGGAAATCTAGGAAGGTGTCTGTCTTTATTTCACGGGACTGCTGTAACAAAGTCCCACCAACTGGGTGACTTAAAACAACAGAAATGTATTGTCTCAGAGTTCTGGAAGCCAGAAGCTCAAAATCAAGGTATTGGCAGGGCCTGGCTCCCTCTGAAGGCTGTAGGGGAGAGTCCTTGCTTGCCCCTTCCAGCATCTGCTGCTTTGCCAGCAATCCTTGGTGCTCCTCACCTTACAGGTAAAGACCTTCAATCCCTGCCTCTGTCCTCCCATGGCTCTTTTCTCTCTCAGGTCTGTCTCTGTGCTTGAATTTCCTCTAACCTTCATATTGGATTAGGACCTATCCTAATCTAGTTGGACCTCATTTAAACTAATCACATCTTCACAGACACTATTTCCAAATTAAGTCACATTCATAGGGGCAGGAGCTGATACTTGGACTTATCTTTTGCGGGGGCGCAATTCAATTTATAATAGGATCCTACATTGCACACAAGTGTAATAGAGTGACTGTACTTTTGATGTCTTAAGGAATTGTTCTGTGGTTCTTTTCAGAGACTGGCTGACAAGGACTTCCCTCTTTCCTTCCCGAAGTACAGTTCTCATAAGTGTCACACACTTGAAAATTCTAAACTCAGGTCTTATCTTCCATAAATACAACAGAATCCCAATCAGAACATGCACTTTAAAAAGGCATTGATTTGGGAGTCAATTTATCAGGTGAGTTCAAGAAATGTGTCTAATGATGGGCCTTAAAGCGAACTTCATTGCTCAGTATCTTCATAAATCCACTGGTGTCCAGCCTTCAAGTGCTATCATAGGGTGAGGATAAAACAAACAGGATTTCCCAAAATTGGAAGTCTCTTGCAGATCTTTGCTGCACCTGCAGAGGCAAAGGTCCAGATATTGCAGGCTTGGTCTGCTAGTGTGGCTCAAGCTGGTCTGGATGCTGCAATAAAACTAGGATTGCTCAGCCAGGAGACATGAAGAGTCTATAACTGCAATGCGGAGAGCAAGACGTTGAAAGGAGGAATGACTCCACGGGACTCTGCTACCTCACCTGCTTACAAGGATCACTGGTTGCTAGAAGAGGTCTGAGTGCCTGATTGTTGTGAATGAAAATGAATGTCAATAGGATTCTTGAGGTCAACTGCAATAGCTTGGAAACCAACATGCTTTCTCAGGGTTCCCAGTGATCAACAAAACATATTTTGGAAATTACTCCATTCAAAAGAAGAAACCTGATATATGTCTTTCTACTATAAACTAATTTATGTAATTAAAAATAAACCTTATTTATACAGTCTATATAAAATTATATAAATATTATATATCATATCATATATATGAATTACAAATGTAATCATTTTACTTAAATGCACATGTTGTAAATGTACAGATTGATAAGTTTTGACAAATGTCATCACCACCCCAATTCACACACAGAGTATTTCCAACACTTCAGAATGTTCCTGTATGTCCCTTTGCATTCAATCCGTCTACAGCCTCACCCCAGGCTACCAGTGATCTAGTTTCTATCGTTAACACTTTTTCATATTGTAGAACTTCATGTAAATAAAATATATAGAATGCATCCTGTTGTGGCTGACTTCTTTCACTCAGCTTACTGCTTTGGGGATTCATCCATGTCGTATATATCAAAGTTTGTTTCTTTGTATTGCTGTGTAGTATTTTATTGGATGAATAAACCACAATTTGTTTCTCCATTCACTTGTTGATGACATTTGAATTGTTTCCAGTCTTTTGCCATTATGAATAAAACTGCTATGAGGATTGGCATATAAGACTTTTGGGATATGTTTTTACCATCTTTGTTGTTGTTTTTTGTTGTTATTTTAACTTGGGTAAATACATTGGAATGGAATTGCTGGATCATGTAGAACTTTAGGTTTAGCTTTATAAAACGCCGCTAATGGTTTTCCACAGTGGTTGTAGGATCTTACACTGCCATATGTGGTTTCCACTTATTCTACATTTCATCAAAAATTGGTATTGTCAGTCTTTCTAATTTTAGTCATTTCAGGATGTGAAGTGTTATCTCATCTTGATTTTAATTTACTCTTCCTTGATGATTAGTAATGTTGAACATCTTTTCATATCCTTCTTGGCCACTTGAATTTCCTCATTTGTGAATCATCCAAATCTTTGTCCTTGCTTTTTATTTATGTGCATGTTTGTTTACTCATTGTTGACTTGTGAGGTTTTAAAAAAGTATTCTGGATACAATGCATGTATGTGTATATGCACGTGTGTGTGCTCATATGCCTATATATATTTTCCTTCCAGCCTGTGGTTGCTTTTTCATTTTCTTAAGTATCTTGGGAGAGCAGACATTTTAAAGTCCAATTTATCTTCATTTTCTTACAAATTCACAATATTTTGTGCCTTCTCTAAGAAACCTTTGTGTGCTGGTTTGGATGTATTATGTCTCCCAAATGCCATTATCTTTGATGTAATCTTGTGTGGGCAGATGTGTCAGTGTTGATTAGATTGTAATTCTTTGAGTGTCTCCATGGGGATGTGATTCACCCAACTGTAGGTGATGACTCTTACTGGATAATTTCCATGGAGGTGTGGCCCCACCCATTCAGCATGGGCCTTGATTAGTTTACTAGACCACTATATAAGCTCAGACAGAAGGAATGAGATTGCTATAGCCAAGAGGGACACTTTGAGGAACACACTTGAGCTGAGAGAGGAGCTGCAGATGAGAGACAGTTGAAGATGGCTGTTGAAAGCAGACTCTTGCTCCAGAGAAGCTAAGAGAGGGCAAATGCTCCAAGAGCAACTAAGAGTGACATTTTGAAGAGGATCTGCAGCTTAGAGAGAAACATCCTGGGAGAAAGCCATTTGAAACCAGGACTTGGAGTGGAAGCCAGCCACATGCCTTCCCAGCTAACAGAGGTTTTCCAGACACCATTGGCCATTCTCCAGTGAGGGTACCCAATTGTTGATGCATTATCTTGGACACTTTCATGGCCTTAAGACTGTAACTGTGGAGCCAAATGAACCCCCTTTGTAGAAGCCAGTCCATTCCTGGTGTTTTGCATTCCGGCAGCATTAGCAAACTAGAACACTCTGCCTTTCCCAAGGTTGCAAAGATTTTCTCCTATGCTTTCTTTCAACTTTTACATCTAGATGTATGATCTATTTTAAATTAATATCTGTGTATGGTGTGAGGAAAAGCTTGTGTTTTATGTTTTTTGCTATTAATACCAATATATTCCAGCACCATGCATTGAAGAGATTATAATTTTCTACTAAATTATTTTGGCATCTTTGTTGAAAATCAATAGACCATACATGTCTGGATTTATTTGTGGACCCCATTCTTTATTCTCCTCCATTAAATTTCACATCCATTTTTTAGGCCAATTCCATATTGTCTTAATTAAATTAACTTTATAGCAAATGCTGAAATCAGGATGTAAGTTCTGCAACTTTGTTTTTTTTAATGTCTTTTTTGGCTATTCTCACAATCTTTTTTTTTTAAAGTTATAATTCAGGTTGAAATTTTCTTTTAATTTTCCCTTTGATTTATTATTCAATACAGGGGTTATTTATAAGGATGTAAATATATTGAGATTTTCTAGATACCTTATTTTCCAATTTAATCTTCTCATAGTCAAAGAACATTCTATGAAATTTTGATTGTTTAAAAAATATTGAGTCTCATTTTATGGCTCTGTATATACCCCATTTTAGTAAAAATTACACATGCACTTGCAAAACATATGCATTCTGCCTTTTGGGGGGTGTAGTGTTCCAAAAAATGTGTCAACTATATCAATTTAATATATAGTGTAGTCCAGATTTTCTATATACTGAAAGACAGTTTGTTTAATTATTTTAACATTTATGGATTGTGGATTTGTTACGTCACCTTAGATAGCTTTTGCCACATGAAATTTGAAACTCTGAAGCTCTGCAATTAAGTATATGTTTATTTTAGATTTTATATCTTCATGAGAATCCTCTTTACATCTTTAATACTATTAATTTTGAAGTCTACTTTTATAATACTATAGCTATGTCTGCCTTCTTATTTTTCCTGCTTGCAAATATTGTTTTCCTTATAGTCCAAACTATTTGTATCTTTATATTTAAACTGAATTTCTTCTAGAAAACATCTGGTATTGTCTTGTTTTCTATCCAGTCTGAAGAACTCTGCTTTTAAGAGAGATTTTTTAGTCCATTTATGATTAATGAATTATTGACATAGTTAGGTTTAATTGTGCAACTTTAAAATTGGCTTTTTATTTGACTTTTCTGTTTGTTTTTCCTCTGTTGCTCTTTTCTTGCTTTCTTTGAGGTTAGCTAATTTTTTTAAGTATTCCATTTTATTTCTTCCATCACAACACTTTGTTATTTCTCTTTTTATTATTTTTAGGAATTTTCCTAGGGCTAATGATATGAATCCTTAATTTATCAAAGATTACATAAAGTCAATATTTTACCCTTCGTTTGCACTTCATACTTTTCACTTGACAATTCACATAGCGTAATTCACACTTACTATTTCTTACTTCACTCTTGATACTTCTCACTCCCCAGTTTAACAAGGCAAGGATCCAAGATTATCATTCTATATACCTGTCCATCTTATCATCTATGACATTCTTTTTATCTTTTACTTTTATACATATTATAAACCTAACCTTAATATATTATTGTTAATGTTTTAAACAGTTTTTAAAACAACTTAGAAGAAAAGTATTTTATGTTTTCAAATGTGTAACATTTCCAGTTGTCTTCATTCCTTTTTGCAAGTTTCCTATTGATACCATTTTCCTTCATTTTGAAGAATGTCATTCACTATTTCTTATAGTTCCGCTCTACTGGTGACACATCATCTCAGTTTTTATTTTTCTGAAAATTTCTTCATTTCATCCTTGGTTTTGAAGGAGGTTTGTACTGGATGTAGAATTCTGGGTTGCTTCTTTTAACTTATGCCACTTTAAGTATGCCATTTCATCATCTTCTGGACTCAATTGTTTCTGATTATTTTAATAGTAATTGATATCATTTTCCCTTGCATGTCATAGTCATTTTTCCTTTGACTGCTTTCATTTTTTCCTCTTTATCTTGGATAATGATATGACTGGGTGTGTTTTCTTTGTATTTATTTTGCTTGGATCTGAAAGTTGATGTTTTAGATCAAATTTGGGAAATTTAAAACATTTATCACTTTATATACATTTTCTCTCCCATTTTTTTTTCTCTTCTCCTTATGGGACTCAAAATACACATATACTAGTGCTTTAATATTTTCTCACATGAATCTGAGGCTTAGTTCATTTTTCTTCAAAATTTCTTTTTCCTTTCCAGTTTCCAGATTGGATAAATTCTATTAATGTCTTCAATTTACTGTCTCTTTGTTCTGCCAAGCTCATCTGGCAGATTTTTGTATTTTAGTAACTGTTTTTTTCATTCTAGAACTCCCATTTTGTTCTTTTATATGCTTTCCATTTCTTGCATGAGACTCCCTATCTATTTACTCATTAATGCCATATCTTCCTTTAATTCTTTGAAAATATTTATAATAGCTGCCTTAAATATTTTGCTTAATAAATCAAACATCTGGACTGCAAAGATAGGGTGGGTTTATTTCTAGTGACTTATTTTTTTTCCTTAACTGTAGACCATATTTTCTTATTTCTTTGTATATCTAGTAAATTTCTTATTGTATTCTGGCCTCTGAATTCTGTTTTCATCCACTGAACAGTTTTTTGCGTTAGTGGGTAATTCAGTTACTGGTTGATCACCATGAACCTGTATAGACTGGATTTTATGCTTTATCAGGCTGATTTGTAGAAAAGTTAATGCATTTCCCAAGGCCCTCTACCCTGGGCAACTCAAATTCTACCCTCTCTCCTCTTGTTGCAATTTGTTTTAGGCTTTGTTAAGGTAGGACTAGATTAAGTCTAACTCTAGCATGTGGTCCTTATGCCTAAAGTGAAGTCTTGCTGGTGTGTCAGTTTTAGGCCAGGCATGCTAAGGAAATATCTACAGTGTTTCTACACTCCAGCTCGGCTGGAATTCCAATGCACCCCCAGCAGAGCTCTATCTTCTCTGCTCTGTAGTCTCCGGTAAGACTTAGGCAGTCTCACTCTGGGTATATTCAGTCCAGCCACAATCAAGGATTCACAATTCAAGGATCATGGAGCTCACTTTATGAGTTTTCCTTCTCTCAGTATACTGCCTATTGTACTGCCTATAGTCTAATGCTCCCAAATAGTCACTTTATGTATTTTGTCTAATTGTATTTTTGTTTGCAATGTTAGAGAGTCCAGTAACAATTAGTTCATCATAGTCAGATACATTTGAAATTCTGTTAATCATCAATATCCTCCTCAGCAGAATAGCTTATATATAGTACATGCATTTTATGGACCAGATTTTGTGTTAAACAGTTTCTGAGCCCCATCTCATTTAATTCTTGTATCAACCCTGGAAATCAGGTTAACTATTACTATCCATGTTTTAATGACTAAGACTAAGACTGAGACAAGATAAATAACTTATTCAGTGTTACATGGTGTTCTAGTTTGCTAATGCTGCAGAATGCAAAACACCAGAGATGGATTGGCTTTTATAAAAAGGGGGTTTATTTGGCTACACAGTTACAGTCTTAAGGCCATAAAGTGTCCAAGGTAACACATCAGTAATCAGGTACTGTCACTAGAGGATGGCCAATGGCGTCCAGAAAACCTCTGTTAGCTGGGAAGGCACGTGGCTGGCGTCTGCTCCAAAGTTCTGTTTTCAAAATGGCTTTCTCCCAGGATGTTCCTCTCTAGCAAGCTTGCTCCACTTCAAAACATCACTCACAGCTGCACTGAGTTCCTTCTCTTTGAGTCAGCACATTTATATGGCTCCACTGATCAAGGCCCACCCTGAATGGGTAGGGCCATGCCTCTATGGGAATATCTCATCAGAGCCATCACCCACTGCTGGGTAGGGCAAATTCCGAGCAAATCTAATCAGCACCAAAACGTCTGCCTCACAAGACTACATCAAAGATAATGGTATTTGGGGGACACAATACTTTCAAACTGGCACACATGGTAATAAGGGACAGAGGAGCAATTTAAAGCCAATTTTAAATGATTCCAAAACCCATGCTCATAAGCATACAACACATGCCCCAATACAAACCCATTCACATATCCACTTTTGTAAATAAATATCATGTAATGAAACAGAATATTTGAGTTGATCAAGACCCTTTACAGAAATGCCCCAGAAAAACTTTTTGAAGCTGCTTTGGAAGTACTTCCTAAGTAATTTCTTCCTTGAATCCATGACTGCCAATGACTATTCCTTATAGAAAACATGCAAATAAATAAAGACAAACAAAAGATAGGAAAAATTTCCTTGAGAATCTCCTAGAATTGAGTATATATTACAGAATCATTTTGTGAAGGACTGTTCATATCAGTTTTCCTGAAGTTGAAAATGATGTGACATGGTTGTTATATCAGCTGTGGGAAATAGATCACAATGGCACAAAACAAAGAGTATATATTCCTTTCTCATGGAAGTTTAGCTCAGTTACAAGTCACTTGGCTAAGCTGATCTCCAGAATTTGATCTACAGGTCCCAGGCTGCCAGTTGGGTTCAGGACTACTGCACAAATTTCCTCATTCTTTTAGATCCATTGGCCATGTAGAATATGTTCTTCTCATGGCATTTCACAGGAATGCAGGATGGCTATCGACCTGCAAGAAGTTCTAGGAACTTTACTTACACTCCATTCCATTTGCTGAAGCAATTCCCATGACCTAATTGAGCTTCAGTGGGGCAGAGATGCAAACTCTGCCTACTCTATGCAGCTGCAAGGTCACATGGAGGAAGAGAAGATAAAATGTAATGGAAAATAATAACAATAATTCAATCTACCCCATGAGATATTACTGTATGTTGATAGAAAGTCCTTTAGTAAAGCAAGGTAGAGAAACCAGAGTCATCTCTGTTAAACTCAACCATTTGAAAAAACTTGGAACTTATAAAGAATGGTTTCTTGAAAACATACTAAATAATGCTTTGGGAAATTTGAATTAATACGAATTCATTAGTTATTCAGGGAAACCTGATATAGTACACTAAAATGTGAATATTCTGCAAACAGATCAATACTCTTTACTCTTTTAATCTTTTTTCAGGCTTCAGGATGATTGCGGCAGAAAGAGGATATGGAGTACTTTTTAAAGTTCACATTTTTAAGTGAACATAGTTGCATTTTAAAAGCTATAAACTAAAAATTTTTAAATGTGAGACATTGTTAAATTAGATTACCAGATGAACTACTGATATATTTGCATATTATAAAAGACAAGAAGTTGATTAGATTTTGTTTCTTAAAATGCAAAAATAATGTATTTGGCTTTTAAGTGTTTAAAGAATAGTAGCTCATGCACTCCTTTTTTTTATATTCTACCTATTATAAATCAAAAATTTCAAGTCCAATTGAGTTGTCCAGTTTTCTGCTAAAATTAAAATTTCCTTTTGCACATCTTATATTCAGAAGGCAATAATCTATTTAATTTCTTTCCTACCTATGAGTACAACTTAGAAGTAAGTAGTTCAACTATTTTATTCATGTTTAAATGTGTCTAAAATCTTACAACTCTCAGTAGCTTTTGTATTCTGAGCTATTTGTTCAAAAATATTGTTATATTTAAAATAAGGTATGTTATTTATTGAATACAAGCTACAGTTCAATGATTTAATTCTTATATTTATCTTCTTAGAGTAACTTGATGTCAGCAAAAGACAGATTTATACATACACATTTAACAAATAATAATGGATTTCAACATATCCAACTCATTTTGAGGGAAAAATTCTTTAATTCCAGGGAAACACTGGAAGGACTTTTCTTAACAATGTGTATACACTCATCCAAGAGTTTGTTGACCATTTCATGTATTTTACATAAATATAAGGAATGTTTAAATAAAATTTTGAAAGACTCTAATTTTCACCAGACATTCATATGCTTTGGCTTAAGAAAAAATAAAAAATAAGATCTTTGTTTTTTAGGCAAGAGCAAGACAGAAATGAGGGAGAGTAGAACAGAACAGAAAAGGTCATTTAATAAGAGGCAAAATTTTTTCTCTTGGCTAGAGAAGTGTTTCTACTTTACCCTCAAATTTTTAAAAAAATGCTCTAAGATGGAAAACAATGCACAATTTTTCGGAAATGTTAACAGTTCATAAACCTAGGAAGCAGATTTTCTTTCTTCAAGAACAGGGAAAATATTAGCTTGGTTATTCAAATGAATTAGGAAATTACTTAGGTTCTTTTTTTAACCTGTTTTATATTTTAAACTTGAGGCCTTACTAATGTAAGACATCTTAATTTATTTAATAACTTAATGAAATATTCTATTCAATCTATGTCTTAGTTTCCCACTGGTGACCACAAATACCACAAAATGGGTTGGTTTAAGCCATGGGAATGTATAGGTTCATGGTTTTGAGTCTAGGAGAAGTCCAAAGTCAAGGCATCAGCAAAGCAGTGTTTTCTCGCTGAAGACTAGGCATTCTGCAGCTGGCTGCTGGTGATCCTTGGGTCCTTGGCTTTTCTGGCACATTGCAATTCAACAAATTAGATGCTTTCCTTTCCCTTCCAGGTTCCAATGACTTCCAGCTTCTTGCTCCTCAAAGAGGCTTTTTATTCATAAGGTGTCCAGTAACACGATTAAGGCCCAGCCTCATTCAGTTAGGCCACACCTTAACAAAAAATAACATCTTCAAAATTTCCTTTTTACAATGGCTTTATACCCACAGGAATGGATTAAGATTAAGAACATGTTCCTCCACCCCAGGAGTACCTAATTCAACCTACCACAGTCTAGAGATATGAATAACATGTGTTCTAGTTTGCTAATGCTGCTGGAATGCAAAACACCAGAGATGGATTGGCTTTTATAAAAGGGGATTTATTTGGTTACACAGTTACAGTCTTAAGGCCATAAAGCATCTGAGGTAACACATCAGCAATCGGGTACCCTCACTGGGGAATGGCCAGTGGCATCTGGAAAACCTCTGTTAGCTGGGAAGGCACGTGGCTGGCGTCTGCTCCAAAGTTCTGGTTTCAAAATGGCTTTCTCCCAGGACAGTCCTCTCTAGGCTGCAGTTCCTCAAAAATGTCACTCTTAGTTACACTTGGGATATTTGTCCTCTCTCAGCTTCTCTGGAGCAAGAGTCTGCTTTGAACAGCCGTCTTCAAACTGTCTCTCATCTGCAGCTCCTGTGCTGTCTTCAAAGTGTCCCTCCTGGCTGTCGCTCCTCTTCAAAATGTCGCTCACAGCTGCACTGAGTTCCCTCTGCCTGTCAGCGAATTTATATGGCTCCACTGATCAAAGCCCACCCTGAATGGGTGGGGCCATGCCTCCATGAAAATATCTCATCAGAGTTATCACCTACAGTTGGGTGGGGTGCATTTCCATGCACACAACCTAATCCAAACATTCCAACTTAATCCCCACTAATTTGCCTGCCCCACAAGATTGCATCAAAGAATATGGCTTTTTCTGGGGGACATAATACAACATGTTAACTTGATAAATATAACATAAAAATATTTTGCTTTATGCATAATGTTTTCTTGTCATATTGCCAGAAGTTAAAAAGTAACTGATAACAAAAGATAGGAAAGTTTTCTAGATTTCAATACCTCTTTTCTAATACTTAATTCTTTTTATGATGATGATCTCCCATATGAAGCTTCAACTAGGGTAATTTTTCTTCTGTCTTAAAATTGATTTTTTTTACAGAAGTAAAAGGCTGAGCAGTTTCAAGTATATATTCTGAGAACACAGAGTTTAGCAATGATTTTAGTATTTTCTTAATTTATTAAGTGGAGTATGTTGGGCACTGTTCTAGAAGCTTTATGCAATAATTCATGATGTTACTGGAGGTAGTGGATGTCCCTTCAGGACAGAGGTTCTCAGTCACACAAGTGTCAGGGTTATGGATGCCACCTGCTCAAAGCTGATCCCATCTCCAGGAATTGCCTGTTACCTAAGAAATCAGCTTCCCCCAAGGTTAAACTACCTTCATGGGGCAATTCTCATCCAATGATTTGCTGATGAAGGGAACAAAGTCCTGAACCTCTTGCCTCAATTAGAAACATCTCTGAAGGGCTATAAGCCATCCTAGTTCCAAAGATTCTGAATTTTAAGTTTTATTCTCCCCAAGAAAACATGTGTAGTGGAGAAGCCATCACAGAATCATCTTCCTAGAGAACATGAAATAAACGAGGCGTGACAACCTATTCCAAAGAATGTAGATTTCTTTTGCTTGCTAACAAACAGATTAGGAGCAATTGTTGGAATTTTACAAGGAATCAGATCCCAAGGCAGCATATGCTTAAAAGTTCTAATAATAGAGATTATCTCAAAATGGTTAAGTAAAGTTCTACAAAAAAATCTGCTTTCTGTTACTTGGCTGAATCAGTGATTACAAAAGGGGATTAATGTACCCCTAAGAGTATTCAAAGATTTTTCAGTGTAATTGTAGTCATGTAGAGTAGTAGCAGAATCATTAAAAATAATGCCTGATAATAGATTTCCATGTTTTTTTTAATTAGAGAAATTTAGGGTTTACAGAACAATCATACATAAAATACAGCATTCCCATATACCATCCTGCCACCAACACCTTGAGTTTGTGTGGAACATTGTCACATTTGTTACAACATTTGTTTCATATATGAAAATATATATATATATATATATATATGCAGAGCCACCCTAAGGAGCTGGGGGAAAATGCAGAGGTGTTGGGCTTCCTCACCTGGATGACTGTTGATGTTTACACAAACATTGAGGACTGGCGGTTTGATGGTCCAAGCCCTCAATCCCAGAATTTGCCCTTATGAAGCTAGTTACTACAAAGGAGAGGCTAAACCTGGTTATAATTGGCCTAAGAGTCTCCCCGTGAGCACCTCTTCATTGCTCAGATGTGGCCCTCTCTCTCTAGCTAAGCCAACTTGGCATGTGAAATCACTGCCCTCCCCACCACATGGGATCTAACACCCAGGGGTGTAAATCTCCCTGGCAATGTAGGATATGACTCCTGGGGATGAATCTGGACCCGACATCATGGTATTGAGAACATCTTGACCAAAAGGGGGATGCAAAATGAAACGAAATAAAGTTTCAGTGGCTGAGAGATTCCAAACGGAGTCAAAGTGTCACTCTGGTGGGCACTCTTATGCACTAACAGATAACCCTTTTTAGGTTTTAATGTATTGCAATAACTAGAAGTAAATACCTGAAACTAACAAACTGCAACCGAGTAGCCTTGACTCTTGAAGACATATGTATAACAATGTAGTTTATAAACAGTGACAATGTGATTGGGAAAGCCTTGTGGATCACAATCCCAACTTTATCCAGTGTATGGATGGATGAGTAGAAAAATGGGGACAAAAGGCTAAAGGAAAAATAGGGCAGGGGGGGCGATGTGGGTGCTCCTTTCTGACTCTTTTTTTTTTATTCTTATCTTCACTTTTTCAAAAATAAAATATAATAAAAAATAGTACTATTAACTATCATCCATAGTTTACATTAGGTGTATTTCTTTCCTATATACCACCCAATTATTAACACCTTGTAAGATGTACAACACTAATCTATGTGTTTGGGCCAAAGAGTACACATAAGTCAGCAGTACGGTTGTAAGAAAAGTTCTCCTCATAGCATTTATGTATTTGGAAAATTGGAATAGAATTGGTGCTTCTGCCTGTCTCATCCTAACATCAAATAATAGTCACTCACTCATATATGAATTGATTGAAAACAACACTCCAAATATATATCAATACTAGATACATTTATGAAAATATTTTACTTTTTATTTACCAATGATTTATAAAAATTCTAAACTTAAAATAAAAATCAAATATTAAGTTACAATATTTATGTTGATGAATTAATTCTGTATCCATAAACTGTTGTAATGAAAAATCAATCTAGAAGAAACTTTTAACCCTTAGAGATTTATGGTAACAGAGCCTTATGATAGCAGAAATTTGTGTACATATTTTTAGGGCAGTGGAATAATAGGGTAATCCATAAAGCACTGTGAAGCATAAAAATATTTACATTAGCTTTAAATTCTGTGAGAGATATAAAATAACCTTCACATTTAATGACAAGGAAAAATGATATAAAATAGCCAAAATTTTTTATTTGACCCTTTTATTTTTAAAACTCCCAACATTTGCTTATCTGGAAATTATATCCTTTGAAACTATTGAACTTATGATGAAATTTTTTAGTTGCAAATTAATATTGTATGAGGGGACATATAATTTTCAAAATATCATATATATGAATATAAATGTATAATAATTATTAGCAAGGGAAAATACTACATCACCAGGAAAATTCAAAGGAGGAGATAATAAGGGAAGTTAAAATCTTTGAAAAAAGTGCACAGTCAGTTCAGTCAGAGCATAGTTTAGGAATGTTCTCGCTCAGGTAACACTCCCAACAGTTCCAAACCCATGAGACTTGCGCATCATCCCTCCGCTCACTTTTGTCAGTCCTGACAAGATACAGTGAAAAGTTTAAATGAGATTCATATCAGTAAAACCAATAGGTAATTAAACAGCTCAAGTATATTAAAGGATACACTCTTTTATGTATACTTTGCCATCAAATCATTCCCTTGGCTCAGAAAATAAATAAGTATAAAAGAACCATTTAAGAAAGACATTTTTTTTTCTTATCTTGCAGATGAGGCAATTTAAGTAATCTGGTGCCCCAAAATGTCACATTTGAGATCTAATTTCAGTATTGTGGATTATAAATGTCATTCTCTTTCCACAAACAATTCTGAACTAGTAGTCCTTGCTTCACTTTCTTTCTCATTCCATGTCCCCATGTCCTTAAATCTGAGGAACCGTGGTGCTCACATCACAAGCTTTAGCCACATTTCCTTGGTATTTGTCTTACTAAACTGAAAGAACAGGGAAGGACTTTCTGAGGTATTTGTCT
Source organism: Choloepus didactylus (assembly GCF_015220235.1). Lineage (NCBI taxonomy): Eukaryota > Metazoa > Chordata > Mammalia > Pilosa > Megalonychidae > Choloepus > Choloepus didactylus. Next base: position 20,540,971 of record NC_051311.1, read on the forward strand.
TGGATCCGAGGCTCCAGCTGGACTGTTCCTTCCCAACCATTAGGTGACTTTGACATGAACTGCTGAACAATGCCTTCCAGCAGATGGACACTCCCTATAGGTGGAGAAGTCCATGAGAGCCTGCAGAAAGTAACCCTTCAGGTATTAATGCATGTTATGCTCAATTAAAACTGACAATGTGGCATTACGTGTCCTTATAACCGACCCTTCTCAGAAAAAAACATCCTTTAGCTACAGGCCAAATACTGCAGATTGCTTTGTGAATCTATACTGTTCTTTTTAATATATGACCTCCCATCTTCTGGAGATACTTAGTTGCTGGTCTTACTTATTATATGATTACTATAAGGATACTAAATATCTGTGGTTTTTCATACAATAATTTTTTTTCTCTAAAGTGAAACATTTTAACTGATTTTAGCATTTCAGCTGAGATCTTTCTAAAGTAAGTGTAACAATGGAAATCAATTGTCTGAATATATCTTTAAAGACTAAGAAACAGAAGTAGAGTATGTTTCTTCCCACAAAATTGGGAAGCACTTTAAACAAATATTTTCCATGATAGAGTCAGGAGTGATGTGGTTATAATCCAGGATAAAGGAAGCCGAAGGAAAAAGGGAAGTAAAAGATAATTCCATTTTGCTGCAGTACAATGAAAGCTTTATCAAATCTCTACCAAATCATTCCATAGTCCAATCAGGAAGAATCAATTTGAATTAAAGAGAATTTAGTCCACTGCCACATTTAGGAAATCCACTCATTGCCATGAGTGGGGCTGTGACATTATTTGATGAACTGACATGATCATAGGATTCTATTATTTAACTGTTATTTGTGGCAATAAACAGTTAAAACATCGCTAGAGTATTTTTTGTGGATTCCATACACTTTCAAACTGCAATATTTTTGTTCCTCCCAGCTTTGTAATTTTATGAGACCAAACTTGAAAGCTGAATAGACATTATGTTTTTCTTCCTTTCTTCCAGCTGGAATGACTGCAGGAGTTTTACTCATATGCCAAAACTTAAATTGGCAACTTTATCTTGTCAAGAGAGAAGCATAACAGAAATCACATCCAGAACAAGAGGCAAAACAATGATTCACACTTAATTGTTACAATGAAGTTATTAAATTAAGAGCCAGTCAATATATACATGCAAGAAAAGGTTAAAAGGCAGATAGGATATGACACATAAGTAAACATACTATCAGTCTCTGAAAGAAAGTGCCTTTAGCAGACCCAAATGTTTTGGAAATAATCTATATTAACATTTAGAGCAAAGGCATGGCAATAAGAATGACAAATATGACCAATATGAAACTGTTAATGAATAAAGACAGATGATAATGGAAGCTTAGGGGCAGTAATAAATTCACAATGATAAAAATATTCTGTTTACTCTCTTCCTAGCTTTGCAAAATAAAAAGATTTTAATCATAGGTATTTCAAAAAATTCAGAAAGCCCTTACAGAAGTTTGGGTGAAGATATTACCATAAAGTGATTAAAATATAGTTTGGGTTCATTGTGGTGTCCCCACTTGGAATGGAATGGATAGAATACTGAACTGCATGTAAACGGAACTCGCCTAAGCTCAGGCCAGATTTGGACATATTATTTTATCTAGCCAGGTCACAAAATATGAACTTTTCTTACTTCCACTTTCAGTAAGTGCAAATCTTAACTTGCTGTAAAACTAAAGCTGATGCCATTGCAAGGTCTCCTAATCTGTAGCACGGAGCTTTCTCACACTTATTCAAAATGTGCTAAAGTGAAGATTCATCTATATATAAGATCTGAGCATTTTTTTCTTGAAAAAAAATGCATTATATTTATAATATTTGCCAATAATTAATTATACTACTGTATTTTGGTTACTTGAACAGGGGCCATAATAATCCAAGTCGTGTGGTCAGATATGCCAGATGTAAAACAGTTTGTTGTTGTTTTTGTTCATTTGTTTGTTTTTCTTTTTAAACTTATTCCAATTAGCATCCAATTGTTAATGTACTGAAAAATGAACTAGAATGATTTTTTTCTAAATGGGCTCCCTCTTTCAAGGTTTTCACAAACGATTCCTGTGATGGTTAGGTTCATGTGTCAGCTTGGCCAGCTGATGGTGTCCAGGTGTCTGGTCACACAAGCACTGGCCTAACCGTTACTGCAAGGACACTTGTGGCTGGTTAATAAACCAGAAGGCTGGTTTATTAAATCATGTCAATTGGCTGCAACTGTGACTGATGACATCAACAAAGGGTGCGTCTTCCTCAATGAGAGAATTCAATCAGCTGTATTTAATCCAAATAGTTGAAGACTTTTAAGGGAGAAAGAGAGAGAAGCTTCAATTCTCCTTTGGCTAGCCAGTAAAGCATTTCCCGAGGAGTTCATCGAACACCTTCACCGGAGATGCTAGTTCGCTGCCTGCCCTACAGAATTTGGACTCATGCATCCTGCCCTATGGAATTTGGACTCATGCATCCCCACAGTTGCCTGAGACACTTTTATAAAATCTTATATTTACAGATATCTCTTGTTGGTTTTCTCTACCTAGAGAACCCTTACTAATACAGTACCTTATGCAAATGAAAAGCAAGCACACTGGAAATGCTTATTGTCATGTAATTGTTATGTAATCTTAACCCAAGTAATTTTCTAAAAGACTTAATTTCTACAAAGCAACTTGAAGTCATAACATGGAATGAAAAACAAGTCTTCTGTGAAATGGCATGTATACAAGATCCACGGAAAGCAACAGGAATTCCATTTAACAAAACAGTTGCTGTTGAGAGCTTAAAACTATTGGCTGCCTTAAGAAATTCATTTAGATTCAAATTTACTGATAGCATGATCACTGTTGTTCTTTTACAGTTGATGAGCCATTTCCCTTGCTGAAAAGAAAATCAAGTTACATGAGGTAGACTTGGTTTTATTTTAGTGTCATACTCAAATAGTATACAATAACTAAGCCAATAGCTGAAGTTATAGTTCTAAGTATCTGAAAATATAAACTATTCTTGTTGGATTTTTACAATACTCTCCTCTAGTAGACATATGTGTTTGAATTTGTTCTAGGAACCCACATTTATAAAAATATATGAAATAGCACAAATGATGTTTTACATTTTGTTTCCTGCCAAATTGATGACATCAACAACCAAACAATGCTAGATAACAATATAAAAACAGAAAACTGACATTTGATGGTATGAATGCAATATAATATCTGTCCTTCTCTTTGTGCACCCAATCTGGAAATGTCTGGGTCTTTCTTCTCTAAATATCTACACATTATCTGTGGAGAATTCTTTAATCACACTTGTCTAAACAGATCTCAATTTCCTCAAGTTACTTTTTCCATTTAATGTGTCTCAGTTCATAAAAACTCCAAAATATGCCATACATGCAGTTATTTATTTGTTTCACAGGGACATTTTCATAGAAACACATAAAGAGTACCTTGGAAATAACACGTTTATTTTCATGCTGCCTCACATTATTATAAAAGCATATTTTGAATTATAAATTGGAGTTCAACATTTTTATTGTAATATTTAATCTTCTCTAATTAAATGTTGTTTATTAGTATGAAAGTCTTGAGAGTATCTTAACGTAAAAACAGAGGAGGGTCTTTAATTTGACACACAGGTCAGAGAACTACATCAGGATTCCTATTAGGAGACAATTCCGGTTTTAGAGTATTCTTGGAAACCCAACTCAAAACCAAACTTCAGCAATAAAAACTACAGGAAACACATGGAAAATGTTGGCACCTGCCTCTTCTGATTGAATTGTTTTTAATATTATTATCAATATATTACAATAATTAATATATCAACAAGGTTATAACTATGCCATTACTATAAGCAGGTTGTGTGATAATTAGAATGTTTATTATATTTTAAAAAAATATGTTAGTGGGATACATACATTAGTACTAATATTTATAACAAATTTTTCACATAGCTATCATCTCCAATCACAAATTTAGCATCTTATACTAGTTCTTTCATAAAATAAATGTTTACATGAAATAAATTGAAAGTTCAATCACTGTGACTTTTCCCACTTTCCAGTAAAAAGCAGAATCCATGGTACAAGCTCAAATCTCTATTACATATACGTAGTTCATATTAACCATCAATTTTCAGTTATAGGTTAAACAAGAACATGAATTAATTAAAAAATTTACACAAACAAAATTGGCAGATATACGAATAGCTCCATGTCTATGTGTTCACATCATCTTCTGTGATGTCTCAATACCAAGTATCGGTTGGAATTAATCTTGAATGCATTGCAGCCAAATGAATAATTTTGGGCTATTTGCTTAGCCAGGAAATACTTTGTGCATCTTAAACTTGATATAATTTAACAATATGGGGTCATGATAGGGGTAAATAGCATTTTGTAAGGGAAGGGAAATGGGTAAAACAGAAAAAAAGGAAAAGAAAGCAGATACTCAGAGAAATAATTTTTTGGAAATAGATTGGCTATTATGGCACAAGCATAAATGGAGCAATGAAACATAGCAGAGCATTCACAAAGATTTACCTTTCTAGACACTGACCACACATACCAACATGAATTTCATTTAGATGTTTAGATGTGGATTTCATTTGCAAAGAAATTCACTCTGGCAAAATAATGTAGTAATAGTTAGATGCTGTAGAAAGATACAATTGGCTAATAAGAGAGGAAAATATGGAAGCGAGATCTGTACCATGCAAGAGAAAAGGGACTGTCTGTTGTCATATTAAGACTGAAGTAGAAATGACCTGCAGATAATTTGACCAGATTACTCTGCTAATCCTCTTTATAAAAAGCACCATTATAAAAATCGTATTTATGATAAAATACAGAATATTATCTAATTTTCTATTCCTCACAAGTTCCTGTGGCACACAAGTTTGAAGATGCCTTATTCTCTACTTGAAATCATTGTGTTTTTTTACAACATACATGTGCACAACATGCATACACACACACCCTTAGACATGCCTGCCAACATCCAAGCTTAGAATGTTCCCTTTTCTAACATGGTTACTGATACTTGGCTGTGTCTCTGATTCACGTTTCATCTTGTCCGACTAGAGTCCATAGCAGAAATGAAGGAGTGTAAGGAAGGCCAAAATACTGAGCAACACAAAACTTGTTATACATTGATTGTATAGCAGAAAAGATGCTATTTAAGGCAAGGACTTTGTTCCAGTCTGCTAATGCTGCTGTTATACAAAATACCAGAAATGGATTGGCTTATATAAAGGGTGTTTGGTTACAAATTTACAGTCTGAAGGTCATGAAAATGTCCAAATTAAGGCATTAACATGATTATACATTCAATGAAGGAAGGCCAATGGCATCTGGAAAACCTCTGTTAGCTGGGAAGGCTCATGGATGGCATCTGCTGATCCTGGGTTGTGTTCCATCTCCTTTCTCAGCTCTTGTGCTTTCTTCAAAATGTTGCTCTTGGGGCATTTTGTCCTGTCTTAGCTTCTCTGGAGCAAACACTGGGCTAACATCTCCAAAGCATCAGCAAAAGTCTGCTTTCAGTGGCTGTCTCCAAAATGTCTCTCTCAGTTGCTCTCCAAAATGTTACTCTCAGCTTCTCTGAGGTCCTTTTGTTTGTGAGCTCTTTTATAGGACTCCAATGATTAAATCAAGACCCACCCTGAATGGAAATAATCTAATATATTTCCATGGAAATAATCTAACAGAAGGTATTACCCACAGTTGGGTGGGTCACATCTCCAAGGAAACGTCCAATCAAGAGGTTACACCCTAATCAAAAAGATTAATCAATCTGCCTCCACAAGGTTGCATAAAAGAATATGGCTTTTTCTGGGGGACATAATATATATACAAAACCAGCAAAGACATTTCAGGTGATTTTGATTACCATGTCTAGGTCACAATTCATACCAGGAAGGTGGCTTTTTGTTGGAAAAGGGTCTAGTGTTCAGTTGGAACCCTTTGACTAAATTACTTTGACTAATAAAGCAACAGAAAATTCACATATTTTAGCTATTTCAGAAGAAAGGTGCAAGTAGAGCTAAAAAATGAAAAGATGGCACTTGAAGATCTACTGGGAGTCAAGGAGCCAAAAATATAGAAAAGGATTTTCTCCCTGAGGAATAAAGTTTTTCAGCAAGAAACTGAAGTAAATGACCAAGGAACTTTATTACAGGATACTAAAATAAACAGTTTTAAGTTGATAGTTTGGATGTCAAGTAACCTGTCTGATTTCACTGTATTTTAGTAAAAGATTGAGGAATGCCATAGCCTCACATTTTCATTTTGTGAGAAATTATAAGAATTCTGGTACACCTTATGTTTGGGTGTATGTGTAACATAAAGATGATATGGGCCAAAATAAGGAGATAATTCAGGTGTAAAAAAAATGGAGTAAATGATGACTATGAGAACATTTATAGTACATATTGTATTTTAAATAATATCTAGGAGCATATGCAGAGGTGTGTATCTGCATGGATGTGTGTGATATTTTAAAAGAAGAAAAACCCAGAAGATTAAAGGACTTGGAGGCACATAGATTATGTGGAGGACATAAATATATATATCCAAGAAGCACAGCATACTCCAAATACAAAAAATCCTAATAGACCTACTTGAGACCCATGCTAATCAGAATGTCATACATCAAAGATATAGAGAGAATCCTGAAAACAGCAAGAGAAAAGTGATTCATCCCTGTTCTAGTTTGCTAATGCTGCCGGGATGCAAAACACCAGAAATAGATGGGCTTTTATAAAGGGGATTTATTTGGTTACACAGTTACAGTCTTAAGGCCATAAAATGTCCAACGTAACACATCAACAATCGAGTACCTTCACTGGAGGATGGCCAATGGCATCCAAAAAAACTTCTGTTAGCTGGGAAGGCATGTGGCTGGCATCTGCTCCAAAGTTCTGGCTTCAAAATAGCTTTTTCCCAGGACGTTCCTCTCTAGGCTGCAGTTCCTCAAAAATGTCACTCTTAGTTGCTCTTGGGATATTTGTCCTCTCTTAGCTTTCTCCAGAGCAAGAGTCTGCTTTCAATGGCTGTCTTCAAACTGTTTCTCATCTGCAGCTACTCTCTCAGCTTCTATGCATTCTTCCAAGTATCCCTCTTGGCTGTAGAAAGTTTGCTCCTTCTGTCTGAAATTATATAGTATTCCAGTAAACTAATTAAGGCCCACACTAAGTGGGCAGGGTCACACCTCCATGGCAATTATCCAATAAGAGTTATCACCCACAGTTGGATGGGGCACATTTTCATGGAAACAACCCAATCCAAATGTTCCAACTTAATCCCCACTAATATGTCTGCCCTCACAAGATTATATCAAGGAACATGGCTTTTTCTGGAGGACGCAATACACACAAACAAGCACAATCCCACACAAGGGAACTGCAGTAAGCCTAAGTGACAATTTCTCATCAGAAACTGTGGATGGGAGAAGGCAGTGGTATGATATGTTTAAGTTACTGAAAGAGAAAAACTTTCAGCCAAGAATTCTTCATCTGGCAAAACTATCCTTTGAAAATGAGGATGAGTTAAAAATGTTCACAGTAAACAGAAACTGACAGAGTTTGTCAACAAGAGACCTGCCCTACAAGAATTACTTGTGGAATTTCTTCAGACTGAAAGGAAAAAAAACAAGAGATAAGGTTTGGAATAGAGTGTAGAAATGAAGATTACCAGTAAGGGCAACTAAAAGGGTAAAAAGAGAGACACAAATAAGATAGGACATATGTTCTAGCTTGCTAATGCTGCTATAATGCAAAAGACCAGAAATGGATTGGTTTTATAAAGGGTTTTTTGTTGTTGTTGTTACAAAGTTGCAATCCGAAGGCCATGAAAATATCCAAACTAAGGCATCAACACAAATATACCTTCACCAAAGGAAGGCCAATGGCATCTGGAAAACCTCTATTAGTTGGGAAGGCATGTGGCTGGTGTCTGCTTGCTTCTGGGTTGTGTTTCAAAATGATTTTCTCCTAGGAAGTTTCTCTCTAGGCATCTGGGGTGGGGGGTGTTCTCTTAGTTTCTCCCAGGCAAACTGGACTAGCAAAAGTCTACTTTCAATGGCTTGCTCCAAAATGTCTCTCTTAACTGCAGCTCTCTGAGGTCCTTCTATTTGTGAGCTTTTATAGTGCTCTGTTGAACTAATCAAGACCGACACTTGATGGGCAGGGCCACACCTCCATGGAAATAATCTAATCAAAGATATTACCCACATTTGGGTGGGTCACATCTCCTCACATCTCCATGGAAACAGCCTAATCCAAAGATTCTAACCTAATCAATATTAGTATGTCTGACCTCACAAGACTGCATTAAAGAGCATGGCATTTTGGCAGAATTAATACATCAGAATTGGCAAAACATTTTAAAACCAAAGGATAAAGTGGTTGAAGGAAGTACTGCATTTACAGTAATAGCATTTAAGGTTAATGGATTAAACTCCCCAATCAAAAGACATAGATTGGCAGAACAGACAAAAAATAAAAGCATGGTCCAACTACATGATGGCTATAAAAGACTCACCTTAGACCCAAAGACACAAATAAGTTAAATATGAAAGGTTGGAAAACGATATTCCACACAAAAAAGAGCTGGGGTAGCTATATTAATATCAGACAAAACAGACTTCAAGTTGAAAACTGTTATAGAAGACAAAGAAGAACTATATATTTTAATAAAAGGGGAAATCCACCAAGAAGAAATAACAACCATAAATATTTATGAATCTAACCAGAGTGTCCAAAATATGAGGCAAACACTGGCAACACTGATGGGAGAAATAGATAGCTCTACATAATAGTTGGAGAGTTCAATACACCCCTCTTATTAATACATAGAACATGTAGACAGAAGATTCAATAAGAAAACAGAATTTGAATATTATGATAAATGAACAAGATATAAGAGGCATATACAGAACATAGCACCTCAAAACAGTAGATATACATTCTTCTCAAGTGCTCGTGAATCATTCTTCAGAATAGATCACATGTTGGGTCATGAAACAAGTATCAATAAATTTAAAAGTTTGAAATTACAAAGTAACTTCTCTGACCATAATGGAATGGTGCTGGAAATCAACAACTGGCAGAGAACTTGGAAATTCATAAATATATGGAAGTTAAAAAATATGCTTTTAAAGAATTAGTGAGTCAAAGAAAAAACTGCAAGAGAAATCAATAAATATCTCAAGATGAATGAAAATGAGAACACTACAATCAAAATTTATAGGATGCAATGAAGGCACTGCTGATAGAGAAAGTTATAGCCCTAAATGCATACATTAAACAAGAAGAAAGAGCTAAAAGCAAAGCCCTAACTGCGCACCTGAAGGAACTATAAAAACAACAGCAGCAAACTAATCCCTAAGCAAGCAGAAGGAAGGAAATAACAAAGATTAAAGCAGAAACAAATGAAGTTGAGAATAAAAAAAAACAGTGCTGAGAATTAACAAAACCAGAAGTTCATTCTTTGATATCAATAAAATTGACAAACTCCAGCTAGACAGACAAAGGAAAAAAGAGAGAAAATGCAAATAAGATGAAAAATGAGAGGGGGTTCATTACTACTGTTCCCACAGAAATAAAAAGGATAATAAGAGGATACTATAAGCAACTGTATGCCAATGAATTACTTGACCTAGATAAAATGGACAAGTTTTTACAAATGCACAAACAACCTACACTGACTCTAGAAGTAATAAAAGACCTCAACAGACTAATTACAAGTAAAGAGATAGAATCATCAAAAATATTCCAACAAAGAAGCCCGGGACCAGATGGCTTCACAGGTGAATTCTGCCCATCATTCCAAAAACAATTAATGCCAATTCTGCTTGAACTCTTCCAAAAAACTGAAGAGGAGGGAACGCTACCTAACTTACTCTATCAGGCCAACATCACCCTAATAACAAAGACAGATAGAGATACTCAAGAAAAGAAAATTATAGACCAATTTCTCTAATGAATATTAGAGAAATTTTATTCTAATGAGAATAAAAATCCTCAACAAAATACTTGCAAATCCAATCCAATAGCCCATTAAAACTATTACAAACTATGATTAAGTGGGTTTTATCCCAGGAAGCAGGGGTAATTCAACACAAGAAAATTAATTCATGTAATATACACATTAACAAATTGAAGGGGAAAATACACATGGTCATCTTGAGTGCTGAGGAAAGTGCATTTGACAGAATTCAATCCTTTCTTGATAGAGAAAAAGAAAACACTTTAAAAAATAGAAATAGAAGGAAACTTCCTCAACATGATAAAGGACATATATGAAAAACACAGCTAACATCCTACTCAATGGTGAAAGACTGAAAACTTTCCCTCCAAGATTTGGAACAAGACAAGAATGCTCACTGTCACCATTGCTATTCAACATTGTACTAGAAGTTCTAGCCAGCACAATTAGGCAAGAAAAACAAATAAAAGTCATCTGAATTGGAAAGGAAGAATTAAAACTTTCATATTTGCAGATGACATAATCCCATATATGGAAAGTCCTGAAAAATCTCCAACAAAGGTACTAGAGCTACTAAATGAGTTCAGCAAAGTAGCAGTGTAAAAGATCAACCCTCAAAAATCAGTACTCTTTCTATACAATAGTAATAAGCAATCTAGAGAGGAAATTAGAGAAAAAAAATACATTTACAATTGCAACTAAAAGAATCAAATATCTAGGGATAAATTTAACCAAGGGTGTAAAGGAATTGTACACAGAAAACTATAAGACATGGCTGAAAGAAATCAAAGAACTAAATAAATGGAAGGACATTCCATGTTCATAGATTGAAAGACTAAATATTAAGTTGTTAATTTTACTCAAATTGATTTGCAGATTCAACACAATCCCAATCAAAATTCCAACAGCCTACTTTGCAGAAATGGTAAAGCCAGTTTTCAAATTTATTTGGAAGTGTAAGAGGCCCCAAGTGGCCAAAACATCTTGAAAAAGAAGAACAAAGTTGAAGGACTTACACTTCTTGACTTTAAATCATATAAAAATCTACAGTGGTCAAAACAGCATGGTAAAGGCATGAAGACAGATATACTGACCAATGGAATTGAATTAACAGTTTGGAAATAGACCCACACATCTATGGCCAGTTGATATGTGACAAGGCTGCCAAGTCCATCCAAGTGTGAAAGAATAGTCTCAACAAATGGTACTGGGAAAACTGGATACTGATAACCAAAAGAATGAAAGAAGACCCCCATTTCACACCTTATACAAAAATTAACTCAAAATGGGTCAAAGACCTAAATATAAGACCCAGGACCATAAAATTCCTAGACAAAAAATGTAGGGAAGGATGTTCAAGATCTTGGGGTAGGCAATGTTTTCTTAGACTTTACATGAAAAGCACAAGCAACCAAAGAAAAAATAGATAAATATTGCCTCATCAAAATTAAAAACTTTTGTGCTTCAAAGGACTTTTTCATGAAAGTGAAAAGGCAAAATCTTTCAATGGGAGAAAATATTTGGAAACACATATCCAATAAGGGTTTAATATCTAGGAGGATATATAAAGATATCCTATAACCCAAAAATAAAAGAACAAAAAAATCCAATTTAAAAAATGGGCAAAAGACTTGAATAGACATATTACCAAAGAGGAAATACAAATGGCTAAAAAGCACATGAAAAGATGCTCAACATCAATAGCTATTAGGGAAATGCAAATCAAAGCCAAAAACAGATGTTATTTCATACCTACTAGAATGGCCACTATTAAAAAAAACAGAAAACTACAAATGCTGGAGAGGATGTTGAGAAATAGGAACTCTTATTCATTGCTGGTGGCAACATACAATGGTGCAGTCACTGTGGAAGACAGTTTGGCAGTTTCTCAGGAAGATAAGTATAGAATTACCACATGATCTGGCAATACTGCCACTGGGGTTATACGCAGAAGAACTGAAAGCAGGGACTCAAACAGATATTTGTCCACTCATATTTATAGTGGCATTATTCATAGTTGTCAAAGGATGAAAGCAACCCAAGTGTCTATCAACCAACGAATAGGTAAACAAAATGTGGTATATACATACTATGGGATATTATTCAATGGTAAGAAGGAATGAAGTCCTGATTCATGCAACAACATGGATGAACCTTGAAGACATTATGTTGGGTGAAATAGCCAGACACAAAAGGACAAATATATGACCACACTGATTTGAAATGATTAGAATAAGCAAGCTCATAGAGTTAGAATCTAGAATATTAGTTACCAGGAGATTGGGGTTAGATAATCGGGAGTTGATGCTTAATTTGTACAGAATTTCTATTTAGGCTGATGATAAATGTTTGGAAATGGATGGTGGTAATGGTAGCATATTACTGTGAATGTAATCAACTGCACTGAACTATATAGATAAATGTGGCTGAAGAGGAATCTTTAGGATGTATATATTACTAGAATAAAAATTAAGAGATAAAATGTAGAACTCTTCAGCACAGTGGGTGATGAACTATAGGTAGTACAAGTATAAGTTCTTTCACGGATTATTACAAATGTATGATGCTGATACAAGGTGGTAAAAAATAGAGTTGTATATGTGACAAAATATACCTAATGTAAATAATGGATGATAGAACTATTTTAATAATCTTTCATCAATTGTAAAAAAGGTAACTAGTATTAAAAATAGTATAATTATTTTAAAAGTGCTATCATTAATAGTAATAAATGTTGCACACCAATGCACAGTGTTCGTGGTGGGGTAGTGCATAGGAATCCTGTATTTTAATGAATAATTGTTTTGTAATTGTTTTGTAAACTCACAATTTCTCTAATAAAAAAAATCACCCAGAAGCTGGCTTTATCAGGAAATTGTTACCTGCTTCATGACTAAAGGCGTGAAAAAGAAAGAGTGGTTGAAGGTTGCTAGAGCCTAAGAGCTGCAGTGTGGAAGAGTGTCATAGGACAAGAGTGTGGCCTTCTGTCACTAAGGTCTCCAAATCTCCTGAGCCCAAGATCCTGGGAATGGGAAGCAACATTTTGAGAGACCCCTGAATTTATATTTGTCTATTTACTCATGAGTTTATGGGTGGCTGGGAAATTCTGTTGATGTGGACTGGGAATAACTGGTCTCAGCTGGGCTGACTCATTCCTCTGCGGTCAGCTCATGGGTTGTCTGGGAGCTGGCTATCTAGTTTGGTTTCCCACTGAGACAACATACCTCATCCTCTAGGGTCTGGTCCAGGCATGTTCTCATAGCAGTGCCTGGGTCCCAAGAAAGAGTGTGGATAAACACAAGTGCTCCTTCAAGCCTCTTCTTGTAGCACATTTGCTCCTGTTGCATATGCCAAAGCAAATCAGATGGCCAAGGCCAGAGTCAGTGTTGGAGGAAACAATGGGTATGGACGCAGGGACGTGGAGGAAATTAAGACAGTTAATGTAATTGATCTACCATAGCTATGTTGGCTTCAAAAAAATCACATTGGAAGTGGCTTCTTAAAAAAATATTCTCTGTAAGACTTTTTGTAACATTTCTAGTACTTTTTTCTTTAATTCTTGGAAGAATTCATCTGTGAAGCTATTTAAACTAGGGTTTTCTCTGATGGAATAGTTTCATTTACAGAGTCAATCCATTTAATAGGCAGAGAATAATTCTAAGTTTTTATTTTGATAAATTTTTATTTTTTGAATGCACTTATCTACTATGCAAATGTTTTTCATAAAGTTATTTATAATCTTTTTGAAGATAACGTAGGATTTGTAGTGATAAGCCACTTACCATTTTTTGTATTTTGAACTTGTGTTTTCTGTGTTATTTCTTCATCAGTCTTGCTAGAGTCTTACCAATTTTGTTAATCTTTACATATTTACTTTTGGGGGGAGGTAATGCCTGTGAAGTGTGAAGGGGGATGAAATTAGGATTGGGCAGGGAAAATCATCAGATTGTGATAAAGATGAGAAACCTTTAAAATTGATTGAAAATAAAGTGTGCAATGGTAGATAAGAACTCAACTATATCAGCAGCAAGTATGCGGAAGAAAGTTAAAATTAATTCCTAGGAAGAAAGATTGACAAATGAAGGAATGTTTGATCTGGAGGCTTAGGAAGACATGAAAGCTATCTTCAAATAACTGAAAGGCGGTCGTTCAGAAGAGGTATTAGTTTAGTTCTGTGCTTTCCCCAAAGAAGTAGGATTTATTGAACGTATAGGGAGAGAGATTTCAACTTTATTTGTGGAAGACCATCACTGCTTTCCCAAGATGGAGTGTCTTGGCTTAAGGTTTCCAGACTGATGCTGCACACCTGCTTAGTGGAAATATTAGAGCACAGTTGTTCTCAAAGTGTAGTATCTCTGAGGTCTCTCAGGAATTTCACAAGGTCAAAATTACTTTTGTAATTCTACTAAGATATTATTTGCCTTTTGTGTTGCCATTTTCACTGATGGTGCAAAAGCAACGATGGATAAAACTGCTGATGGCTTAGCACAAATCAAAGCAGTGGCACAAAACTATAGTAGCAGTCAATTCTATTTTTCATGACTAATACAATAAAAGAAAATAAAAGTGTTGCTTCACTAAAGAGAGTACTTACAAAGCATTTAAAAATTAATTTTATTAAATCTTGACCCTTTACTACACATATTTTAAATATTCTGCATAATGAAGTGGGAACTATGCATAAATCTCTTTTGCATACAAAAGTATGATTATCTTGTAGAAAATCACTTGTGTGATTGAGTTATTAACTGAACTAGACAGCTTTTCATGGAACATTATTTTGACTGAAATAATGCTTGATAAAAATCTCTGGATTTTCAAGGCAAGAAAATTCAGCAGACATTTTCTCAAATGGAATAAAGTAAGCCTGTGTCTTCAAAGAAAATGACTGCACTATTTGTTAACAATAAATTTTGAGCTTTCAAGTGAAAGTTAGAATTTTGGGAAATTTTTACCTGCTATTTTGGTCTTGAGAACTTCCTAATAGATACTTTTCTTATGAGATGAGTGTTGATATTATGCACATATTTATTAGAGAAGTTGTGGGTTTACAAAACAATCATACATAAAATACAGGATTCCGATAAACCACTCCATGACAAATACAATATATTGGTGTGGAATATTTGTACAGTTGATGATAGTGCATATTTGTAATTGTACTGTTAATTAAAGTCCGTAGTTTCACTTAGGGTTCACTGTGTGTGTGTAGTGTAGTTACACGGATTTTTTTAAAAAAATTTTTGCTCTGTTACTACATATACAATCTTAGCATTTCCCCCCTTTAATCATATTCAGATATATATTTCAGAGCTGTTAACTGTATTCACAATGTTGTACTACCATTACCACCATCCATTTCCATCATTCCAAATAGGAACCCTGCAACTTTTAAGCCTTAACTTCCCATTCCTATCCCCACCTTATCACCTGGTAACCTACGTTCTCGATTCTTAACATCAGCATAAATAGAAATTCTGTACAAATTAGCATCAATTCCCCATTCTCTAACCCCAATCTATCTCCTGGTCACTTACATTACAGTTTCTAACTATGAGTTTGCTTATTCTAATTATTTCTAATCAGTGAGATCATACAATATTTGTCCTTCTGTGTCTGGCTTATTTCACTCAGAATGATGAATTCAAAGTTCATCCATTTTGTTGCATGCATCAGGACTTCATTCCTTTTTATTGATGAATAATATTCTGTTATAGGTATATACCACATTTTGTTTATCCATTCATCAGTTGATGGACACTTGGGTGACTTTCATCTTCTGGCAATTGTGAATAGAACTGCTATGAACATCAGTATGCAAATATCTGATGGAGTCCCTGCTTTCAATTCTTTTAGGTATGTAGCTAGTAGTGGGATTGATGGGTTGTATGGTAATTCTATACTCAACTTTCTGAGAAACGGCCAAACTGTCTTCCACAGTGGCTGCACCATTTTCCACTACTACTAGTGATGAGTGGGTATTCCTATTTCTCTGCATCCTCTCCAACACTTATTTTCCATTTTTTTAATAGCAGCCATTCTAAGGTAACTTATCACGGTTTTGATTTGCATTTTTGTGAAGGCTAATAATGTTGGGTACCTTTTCATGTGCTTTCTGGCCATTTGTGTATCTTCTTTGGAGAGATGTCTGTCCAAGTCTTCTGCCCATTGTTTAAATTGGGTTGATTATTTTTGTTGTTAAATTGAAGGATTTCTTCATATATTCTGGATGCTAAATTTTTATCAGATATGTAGTTTTCCAATATTTTCTCTCATTTTGTATGTTGTTTTACTTTCATGATGAATTCTTTTGAGGCATAAAAGTTTTAAATTTTTATAAGGTTCCAGTTGTCTGTTTTTTTTCTTTTGTTGCTTGTACTTTGGGTATAAAGTCTAAAAAATCCATTGCTTAACTCAAGGTCTGAAGATGCTTCCCTATAAGTTTTTCTAGGAGTTTGATAGTTCTAGCTCTTATATGTAGGCCTTTGATTGATTTTAAGTTGATTTTTTTATGTGCTGTTAGTAGGGTTCTTCCTTGTTTATTGTAAAGCACCATTTGTTGAAGAGACTATTTTTTCCCAGCACCATTTGTTGAAGAGACTATTCTTTCCCAGTTGAGTAGTCTTTACCACCTTTTCAAAAATCAGTTGGCCATAAATGTAAGGATTGATTCTGTGCTCTCGGTTTAATGCCATTGGTCTATGTGTTTGTCCTTGTGCCAGTACAATGCTGTTCTAATTACTGCAACTTTGTTATAAGTTTTATGATTGGAAAGTGTGAGTCCTCCAACTTCCTTCCTCTTTTACAAGATGGCTTTAGCTATTTGGGGCCCTTTCCCTCACATATAATTGGATGAATGACTTTTCCATTCCTGCAAAGAAGGCTGTTGAAATTTTGATTGGGATTGCATTGAATCTATAAATTGCTTTGGGTAGGATTGGCATGTTAATGATATTTAGTCTTCATAGAATATCCTTCCATTTATTTAGGTCTTGATTTCTTTTAGCAATATTTTGTATTTTTCTAGTAGAAGTACTTTACATCCTTGGTTAGATTTATTCCTAGATATTTGATAATTCTCATTGTTATTGTGAATGGAATTTTTTCTTGATTTCTTATTTTTTTTCATTGCTTGTGTATAGAAACACTACTGATTTTTATGGGTGTTGATCTTATACCCCACCACTTTGCAGAATTCATTTATTAACCGTACAAGCTTGGTTGTAGATATTTCAGGATTTTCTGCATGTAGGATCAAATAATCTGTAAACAAGGAATGTTTCACTTCTTCCTTTCCAACTTAGATGCCTTTTACTTCTTTTACTTACCTAATTGCTCTGGCAAGAACATCCAGTACAATGCTGACTGTGGGGTCAGTGGGCATATTTGTGTTGTTCCCGATCTTAGAGGGAAAGCTTTCAGTCTTTTGCCATTAAGTAGGCGTTAATGGTGGACTTTTCATATATACCCTTTATCATGTTGAGGAATTTTTCATCTATTCCTAGTGCTCTAAGTGTTTTTAACATGAAGTAGTGCTGGATTTTGTCAAATGTCTTCTGCACCAATTGAGAGGATCATGTGATTTTTTTCCTTCCATTCTGCTAATGTGGTATATTACGTTAATTGATTTTCTAATGTTGAAAAAACTTTGAATACCAGGGATAAATCCCACTTTATCATGGTGAAAAAATATTTTAATATGATGTTGCATTCTGTTTGCCAGTATTTGGTTGAGGACTTCTGCATCTATATTCATGAGAGATACTGGTGTGGTATCTTTATCTGGCTTTGTGATGAGGGTGATGTTGGCTTTGTAGAGTGAATTAGGGAGTGTTCCCATGTCTTCACTTTTTTTGGAAGGATTGAGCAGAGTTGGAGTTAAATCTTGGAATGGTTGATTGAATTCCCTTGTGAAGCCATCTGATACTGGGATTTTCTTTGTTGGGAAGTTTTGAGTCACTGATTCAATCTCTTAACTAGTAATTGGTTTGCTGAGATCTTGTATTTCTTTTTGAGTCAATGTAGGTAGTTTGTGTATTTCTAAGAATTTGTCCTTTTCATCCAGGTTACCTCATGTATTGGCATAAAGTTGTTCATAGTATCCTCTTACAGTCCTTCTTATTTCACCAGGGTCAGAAGTAATGCCCCCTTTTCACTTCTGATTTTCATTATTTGTATCCTCTCTTTTGTTTTGTCAGTCTAGCTAAAGATCTGTCAATTTTATTGATCTTTTCAAATAACCAAATTTTGGTTTTGTTGATTCTCTCTATTGCTATTTTTGTTTTCTATTTCATTTATCTCCACTCTAATCCTTGTTATTTCTTTCCTTCTGTTTCCTTTGGGTTTGGTTTGCTCTTCTTTTTCTAATTATTTCAGTTTTTAGTTTTGGTCTCTGATCTGAAGTCTTTCTTCTTTTTTTAATGTAAGCTTTTAGAACTATAAATTTCTCTGTCATCACTGAGTTGTCTGCATCCCATAAGTTTTGGTATGTTGCATTTTAATTTTCATTCATCTCAAGATATTGCCTTCAGTTCTGATTTCCTTTTTAACCCACTGGTTGTTTAACAGTATGTTTTTTTAATTTCCACATATCTGTGAATTTTCCATTTTTCCCTTTGTTTTGATTCCTTGGTTCATTCTGTTGTGGCTGGTCAACATACATTGCATGATTTCAATATTAGTTAATTTATTGACACTTGTTTTGCAGCCCAACATGTGGTCTATCCATGAGAATGATCCATATGCATTTGCGAAGAATGTCTATTCTGTTTTTGTTTGGTGAAGTATTCTGTATATGTCTATTAGGTCTGTTTGGTTTAGAGTATCATTCAATTCTGTACTTCCTTATTGATCTACTGGCTAGATGGTCTATCCATTATTGAGTGTTACAGTTTCCTACTATTAATGAAGAACTGTCAATTTCTCCCTTCATATCTGTCAGTATTTGCTTCATATATTTTGTGGCTCTGCTGGTAAATATATAAATATTTATAATTGTTAAATCTCCCCATTGAATTGTCCCCTTCATCAGTATATAAGGACCATCTTTGTACTTCATAGCAGTTTTTGACTTAATGTCTATTTTATCTGATATTACTACAGTTCCCCCAGTAACTTTGGTTACTATTTGCATGGTATATATTTTTTCAATCCTTTGCACCCTCAATCACTTGTATCTTTGAATATAAGGTGAGTCTCTTGGAGACAGAATACAGTTGGATCAAGCTTTATTATCCATTCTGCCAATCTCTGCCTTTTGACTGGAGAGTTTAATTCATCTACATTTAATGTCACTATATAATGCAGGACTTTCTTCTGCCATTTTGCTGTTTATCCTTTTTAAGTCATATCTTTTTTTGTCTCTCACTTCTGCTAATGCCTACATTTATATTTATTTGATTTTTTGTATGTACCATGTTCAGAAACTTCTCATTTCTATCTGGATATATTTTTCATCTGTTTTCCTTGTTATTGCCATGGGGTTAAATTTAACATCCTAAATATATAACAATCAAAACAATTGGTATGATACCAACTTAACTTCAGTAACATGTGCATATACTTTTCCTATACCTCTCTGTCCCCACATCATTTTATTTTGTACTTGACACCACATAAGTATACTGTATGTCCAAAAACAGATTTAACATTACTTTTTATGCATTTGCATTTTAGCATCTGTAGGAAGAAAAAGTGGGTTTACATACCAAACAACACACAACAATAATACTGGCATTTATAATTAGCCAAATAATTACCTTTATTGCAGGTGTTTATTTTTTATACCACTTTGAAACTCTGTCTTGTATCCTTTTCTTTCAGTTGAAGAACTCCTTTAGCATTGCTTGTAGTGTAGAACTAGTGGTGATGAACTTCCTCAACTTTTGTTTATCTGAGAATGTTTTAATCTCTCCCTCATTTTTGAAAGAAAGTGCTCACCAAATATTAAATTATGGCACTTGTTTTCTGTCAGCACTTTTAGTATTTCAAACCACTGTCTTCTTGCCTCCATGATTTCTGATGAGAAGTCAATCTAATTGGGACTCCCTTGTACATAACATGTTGTTTTTTCTTGCAGCTTTCAGAACTCTCTCCTTGTCCTTTGCATTTGATGGTGTGGTCAGTATATAATGGGATGTATTTTTCTTCATGTTTACCTTGTTTGTTGTTCTCTGAGCTTCTTGGATGTGCATATCCACATCTTTTGCTAACTTTGGGAAGTAATCTGTCATTATTCCTTTGAATATTCCTTCTGCCCCTTTCTTCTCTTTCTTCTCCTACTGAGACTTCCATAATATGTATGTTGATGCAATTGATGGTGTTCCAGTGGTGTTTTAGGCTATTTTCACTTTGAACATTTCTTTTTCCCGACTCATTTCAAGTGTCTTGTCTTCAAGTTCGCTGATTCTTCTGCCCACTCCAATCTGCTCTTGAAACCCATCTGGGCATTTTTAATTTCAGTTATTGTTGTCTTCAACTCTAATAGTTCCATTTGGTTCCTTTTTAAATGTCTATCTCTTTACTATGACTCTCATATTGCTCATTCATTGATATTCTGATATCCTTTATTTCTCCCTCAGTATTTTCCTTCATCTCCTTGATTATGTTTTAGATCATTTTTAAAGGCTTTGTTTAGTATGTCTACATTCTTCATTTTCTTTGTTAATGTTTTCTGTATTGTCATCCTCTTCCTTTGTAGGGGTCATCATTTCCTCTTTACTTGTTTACCTTGTACTCTTTTGTTTTGCACATTGTACATTTTAGTATTTAAAATGTTAACTCTGGGATTTATTTCCTAAGATATCCTTTTCTTGGTTTTGTAACCAGTTTGGGATTGCACAGAGATTTGCTTGAGCTTCAACTCTCCTATCAAGAAGGTGAATGCACTGGACCTCTGTTTTTCCCTAGGCTTTTGCTTTTCAGTTGTTTTGGAGTTCCCCTGTTTAAAAGGAGTTTGCTTGCCTCTGTTTCCTAGGAGAAAGACCTTCCTCTTCCGGGTGTTTGAAACTGGTAGACCTTTTTCCCTGACTGTCCACTTCTATAGTTTTTGACACTCCTTTTGTTGTCTCAAGCTGCTTTTGCCTAGTGGGCAAATTCTGGGAGGAAGGGCACCCAAGAGAGGACTTTCCCAAGTCAGTCTTTCCCAGTCCAAGCAAAGCCAAGGACTCACAAAGGAGCACAGACCAGCTCCAAAGTGCCCTGTGGAGAGGATTGGGAAGGGAGCAAAAAGCTTCTCCATTGGTTTTGCAGAGCTGAGCTTTCTGGGCCTGCCCAGCAAATGCAGCCCTTCAATTAACTCTAACCCCAGCCCTGAGGAAGCACAGCTCTACCACCACTGCTGCTATCTGGGCTGTGTTGAAACAATGGCTGCCACCACCTTTATCCAGGAACAATGAAATAATAGCTGCCCTTAGAGTTGGGCCCCAATGATCCAAATTCATTGATCAAAAGCCATGATCAGTAATCAGCCATGTCCATCCATCTCTTGGGGAAGATGATTTTTATGTCCCTTTCTGTCATCAGTGAGTCAACTAGGTGCTGGACCCCATGGACTGCTTTAAGAGCAGGGGATGGACACTGGTAGTCACTGTGGGGAGAGAACAATTTACTCTTCTTTACTGTAATTTATCAGCCTCTTCCTCCTGCTCTACCCTAGATGCTGTTCAGCATTCTTCTTGCTTCTGGAGTTTCAAAATGATTGTTTCACACAGTTCTTGCCTGTTTAATAGTTGTTTTGGTGGAAGGACTGAGTCCTGGAGCTCCCTACTCTGCCCTATTCCCACAATCCTTTATGTATGGATTTTTGATGTTGTAAAATCATGCACACATAAAAGATCCATTCAAAAGTTCAGAAATGGATAGTAAACTCCTGTGTGATGGTATCACAATATTGTAAGTATAATGAACAAACCTGAATGTGAATATGGTTGAAAGCAGAAGGCTAGAGGCAAGTATGGAATCAAAAGGAAAGCTAGAGGAATAAAACTGGGGTAGCATATCTAGCTAAACCTAGAGTGGACAATGATGTTTGTTAATGATCAAATATAAGCAAGTTTTTACATGAATGAGTATGGAAAGTTCATTGAAATGGTTTCAGATTCTACATTGCAATTTTCACACTGAAACTCCCTCTTGTTGAATTTTGGTATAGTACCTAAGAAGGGTAACCATAATCATCTGGAAAGGCAATTATCGTAATTCTCCATTTTGTAAATACATATCTGTATATTGCCCATTTTCCAGTATACTTCACCCAAAACAATGAATTTCAGCAGAGTGATGGTAAAAGCAGATGTGAAACAGTGTTCTATTAAATCAGACATTAGAAAGATTTTGTAAAACTGGAAAACACTGCTGCTCTCCTCACTAATTTTTTTTAAGACCATATAGTCAATCTTCTTCAAAAACATATTGGAGCTAAGATGGTGGCATAGAGAGGAGTGGAAGACTGTTAGTCTCCCCCAGAACAATTCATAAATGACCAAAAAACTAGTAAATAACCTGGAATAGCTGTGGGGAAACAAACATGACTGTCCACTCATCATCCACTAACCTGAATTGGGAGGAATGCCCAAGATCGCAGCATAAAATCTGTAAGTAAAACTGTGGACCCGCGCTGAGAGTGGAGAGCCAAGAGCCCCTCCCTCATGGAAGCCTTGCGGTGCTAGAGATCAACATTCTCTCAGCCCAGTTCCAACTGGGGTTTTAATGTTAACTGCTCAATACAGACAGCGAATCCTCAACAAGCAGACAGAGGCTTTTGGTGACAACTGACCTTGGGAGAGTTGGGGGACACATCTGTCTCAGGACAGGGAGCCCAGAGGATCGGGTGCTGTCTCTGGCTGACAGGTGAACCTGGGAGCTTTTCTCTCCTTTCTCTCTTTGTGGAGAAACCCTCAGCCATTCTTAGCCCACAGGGCTTTGCAGTAAAGACAGCCTCAGCCATTTTAAAATCAAAACACTGATCAGCAGAGTCAGAGAAACAAAGAACTTATTGATAAGCAGATGACCTCTCTGGAGGGGACATAGCTTCCCAAGAGGAAAGGGAGGGGCCCAGCTCTACTGCCCTCCTTTCCAGAACCAGACCCCAAAGCCTGGGGGAGGAGAGCCACAGGCCACACCCTCTTACACCAGCCAGTGACAGGCTGACAGGTGCACCTGCAAGGCAGAAAAGCACAGGTGTATCAATCCTCTAAGAAAAACCATCAGGGAAACCAGATGCTGAATATTTCCTCCTTCTGTGAGCTGAGCCTGTTCTCATCTGGAAAAACCTGATTGGGGTGGCCTAGAAGGTCAGATGCCTAGACAACAGAAAACTACAACCTACACTAAGAAAAACAAAGCTATGGCCCAGTCAAAGGAACAAATGTACACTTCAACTGAGATACAGGAATTTAAACAATTAATGCTAAATCAATTAAAAAGTTTAGAGACTATTCTGCAAAAGAGATAGAGGCTGTAAAGAAAGCACTGGGCACACATAAGGCAGAAATCAAAAGCTCAAAAAAACAACTAGTAGAATCTATGGCAATGAAAGGCCCTACATAAGAGATGAAAGACACAATGGAAACATACAACAGCAGATCTCAAGAGGCAGAATAAAACACTCAAGAACTGGAGAACAAAACACCTGAAAGCCTACCTGCAAAGGAGCAGATGGAGAAAAGAATGAAAAAATATGAGCAACATCTCTGGGAACTTAAAGATGAATCAAAATACAAGAATGTACATATCATTGGTGTCCCAGAAGGAGAAGAGAAGGGAAAAGGGGCAAAGGCAATAACAGAGGAAATAATCAATGAAAATTTTCCATTTCTTATGAAAGACATAAAATTACAGATCCGAGAATTACAGTGTACTCCAAACAGACTAGATCTGAATAGGCCTACGCCAAGACACTTAATAATCAGATTATCAAATGTCAAAGACAAAGAGAGAATCCTGAAAGCAGCAAAAAAAAAGCAATCCATCACATGCAAAGGAAGCTTAATAAGACTATGTGCAGATCTCTCAGCAGAAACCATGGAGGCAAGAAGGAAGTAGTGTGATATATTTAAGATACTGAAAGAGAAAAACCTCCAACCAAGAATCCTATATCCAGCAAAGCTGTCCTTCAAATATAAGGGAGAGCTCAAAATATTTTCCAACAGACAATGAGAGACTTTGTGAACAAGACACCCACCTTACAGGAAATACTAAAGGGAGCACTATAGAGTGATAGGAGAAGACAGGAGTGTATGGTTTGGAACACAATTTTGGGAGATGGTAGCACAGCAATGTAAGTACACTGAACAAAGATAACTATGAATACGGTTGAGAGAGGAAGGTTGGGAGCATGTGAGACACTAGAAGAAAGGAGAAAAGATAAAGAATGGGAGTGTGCAACTTGGTGAAACCTACAGTGTTCAACAATTGTGATAAAATGTACAAATATGTTCTTTTACGAGGGAGAACAAGCAAATGTCAACCTTGCAAGGTGTTAAAAATGGGGAGGCATTGGGGGAGGGATGCAATCAATGTAAACTAGAGATTGTAACTGACAGAATCGTTGTGTTATGCTTCCTTTAATGTAATAAAGGTAAATGCAGATAAGAGGAGGGGATAGAGGAGGCATGTTAGACACTTGACATCGGTGGTGTTGTCTGACTCTTTACTCTACTTTGATTTAAGATTACTTTTCCTTTTGCTACTTCTTAGCTGTCATTTTTTTTCCTCTTTCTTTTGCCTCTCTACCTTCTTTGACTCTCCCTCCTGCCTTTTGGAAGAAATGTAGATGCCCTTGTATAGATAGTGGTGAAGATGGTGAACACATAAATATGTAACCATACAGAGAACCATTGATTGTTTACTTAGGATGGAATGTATGGTGTGTGAACAAAACCATCTTAAAAAAAAAATGGGTTGATGACAAAACCTTAAGAGTAACATACTGAGTGAAATAAGCCAGACACATAGGACAAATATTGCAGGATCTCACTTATAAGAACTAATTATAATATGTAAACTCATAGACATGAAATATAAGGTACCAAGATATAGGACGAGGCTTAAGAATGGGGAGTGGTTGCTTAGTATGAGCAGAATGTTCAACTAGGATGAACTTAAATGTTTGGAAATGAACAGAGGTGTCAGTAGGAAGATGTGAGAATAACTAAAAGTGCCAAATGGCACATGAATGAGGTGGAAAGGGGAAGCTCAGAGTCATATATGTCACCAGAAGGAAAGCTGGAGGTCAAAAGATGGGAATGTATAAAACTGAATCCTATGGTGGGCAATGTCCATGATTAACTGTACAAATATTAGAAAACTCTTCCATGAACCAGAACAAAAGTATGACAATACAACTAGAAGTTAATAATAGAGGGGCATATAGGGAGGAAATATATACTTATTGCAAACTATATACTACAGTTAGTAGTATTTCAACATTCTTTCATAAACAGTAACAAATGTACTATATCAACACTTTGAGTCAACAATTGAGGGGGGTTGGTTAGGTATATGGGAGAATTTGGGTTTCCTTTTCTTTTTTTTTTTTTTTTTTTCTTTTTACATCTTTCACTTTATTTCTTGTCTGGAGTAATGAAAAGTTTCTAAAAATTGAACAAAAATTAAGTGCAGTGATGGATGCACAGCTGTATGAGGGTACCAGGGGCACCTGATTGTACACTTTGGATCTTTGGATAATTGTATGGTATCTGAACAATCCCAATTAAAAAAAAAAAACACATATTGACAGGCTATAATTTATTATTTTTAAATTAATTAATAAATACTTATTTAAATTTTTCTCAATGTTAATTTTGAATATGCTTTATATTTATAGATATTACCCATATAAACAAAAGCTGTTTGGGATCATCTATAATTCTTAAAAGTGCAAAAGAGTTCTGAGACCAAAAAGTTTCCAAGCTACTCTTACATAACATATAAGTTGTGCCAGTTTGAATGTATTATGTCCCTCAAAACATCATTATCTTTGATGCAATTTTATGTGGGCAGACATATTAGTGTTGATTAGATTGTAATTCTTTGAGTGTTTCCATGGAGAGGCAACCCGCCCAACTGTAGGTGATAACTGATTGGATGATTTCCATGGAAGTGTGGCCCTGCCCTTTCAGCATGGGCCTTGATAAGTTTACTGGAGCACTATATAAGCTCAGACAGAAGGAGCGAGTTTGCTACAGCCAAGAAGGATAATTTGAAGAACACACAGGAGCTGATAGAGGAGCTGTAGCTGATACAGTCATTTTGGAGAATGCCATTTTGAAACACAACCTGGGAGCACACAGATGCCAGTCACATGCCTTCCCAAGTAACAGAGGTTTTCTGGATGCCAATGGCCTTTCTCCAGTGAAGGTACCCTTTGTTGATGGACTCTTTATGGCCTTAAGACTGCAACTTTGTAACCAAATAAACCCCCTTTATAAAAGCCAGTCCATTTCTGGTGTTTTGAATTCTGGCAACATTAGCAAACTGGAACATAGGTGAACAGGCCGTATAATCCTTAGAGACTCAGTCCTAAGATACTATTAATTATTTTTGTGAAAATATAATATTTAAACCCTAGTATTCACCTGTTTCATCTAGATTATCTTGTTGACTTAGTTCCTTCAACCTGAATGAATAAAATTCTAAATATTTATGAGGTAGTCCTTCAAAATGATTGGGACAAGAGTGGTCAAAATCCTTTAAACTCAATATATAGACATGGTTTCATTTTAAAAGAAAAGGGATTTCATTTCTAATACTCAATAAAAAAACATTAACTTATATCATCTGTAAGAAAATATTAGCCCAAAGCAAAATCAACTCCAAGAAGTATCAATAGACCAAGTGGTACCAGAAGGTGGCAGTCAAGCTATGACTGTCAATATTGTAGCTGAAATAAAGACCTAAGGAGACTTGTGTATAATGAAGACAGGCCAACTGCTGAAGGTTCTCCCTTAAAAAGAAAATAAAGAAGAACTTCAAGTGGTTTTAAAATGTGTAGTTTTTGTCTTACTTCATCCTTTCACTATGTTTTAGGAATCCGTGGAAGGCACATTATATATTAATAAATGACTGATTTTCACATGATTTTCCATTCACCTTAATCTCTCCAAATGGCAGAAATCTGTTTATGTGTTAACTTTGGAAGTGTGGGTATCATGCTTCAATGCTAATTGGCTAATTGAGTTTTTCTCCTTGAGAAATCACTTCCAATAAAGATTACGAAAAAAAAAAACACCTCTCAACCTAAACCTCTAAATGGTATTTTCTCATTTTGTTATATACCAGCTGCATAGTTACATATCAACTATTCCCAACAATAGGAAATCTTCTTTCCTAAAAAGATATTAACTGTCTCTAGGAAAATATTGATCTAGTAGTAATATGTAATTTATAAATAAATGTATTTAACCAAAAGGCTTTAAAATATAGGCAGTTACGCTCAAGATAATGAGGGAAAAATATTTTTATTCTACCTTTTAACATTCCAGGATCAGCATCTAACTTCGCATTCTTAAAAATGTGTTGTAACTTACAGGCACAGTTGAGAAAATAACTGGCATCTTTAGGTCATCATTTGTTCATTTGTTTAAGCAAATATTTACTGACTGCCATCTAAGCGCAGAGAACTTTGCAAGGCACTAGCATACAATGATAGCCAAAAACCGTATGTCTATTAAGTAATACTGTTTCTGTTTCATGAATGTCTAACACTGAATATGCCTGTGATCAGTTATTCTTGGATCCATCACAACTATTAATAAGTGCCATTTTTCCAATGCCAATGTAGGGTAGTTCATGAATTCTATCAACATTAGCATAGATTCTTATTAGAAGGTACAGGGAAACATTAGTTCAAAGATTTTTTACATCTAGTACTTACTTTGTATTCACAAGAATATTGTAAAGTAGGTGTTTTATCACCTCTATTTTGCAATATTGATGCCAGTAAAATTGATGTCTATAAAACATATTCAAGCTTAACACATCTAAGACACTTAATATTGTGATCTTTCAGTCTGTAAGTTCCATGAATGCAGAAATGATAGCATTTTAAAAAATTACCCAAGTAGAAAATAATGTATTTTTCCTTATTGCTGAGGTCTATGATATATATAACATATAAAATGGAAACTTCAGACCATTACTCAAGTAGAATCAGTAATGTCTATAAATTACCTATCAGAAATATGAAATGGAGACACAATGCCAGTTTGTTATGCCATTAAAAGCAATTTTAACAATCAGTGCACTTGAAGTAATTTCCTGGCACCACTGGCTAAATGACTTGGTTATTCCTCTCACTCATATATGGCTATATTACTTGGATCAGTATTTAAAAGAAATATGCTATGTGAAAAAACACAACATAGAGAAATATGTCTGTAATGCTTTTAGGAAAGATGATAAATCATACTGAACTTGAAAATCTGAATATGATTTTGATATGTGCTGTCCAATAGACTAACCACTTGCTTCATGTAACTATTGAATACTTAAAATATGGCTAGTCCTAATAGATATTCAAGTGAAAAATACACTTGAAACATTTAGTATAATAAAAGAATGTAAAATAGTCCCTTCATAATATTTCATATTCATTGCATGTTGAAATAATATTTTGAATATATGAATTTAAATTATAGGTATTATTAAAGTTAATTTAGTCTGTTTATACTTTTCTAAGGTGGCTACTAAAAAATTTAAATTGCATAAGTGCTTCTCATTATGTTTCTGTTGGATGGCACTGATATAGGCAGCTAATTAGTAAAAAGTGTGTATTAATGCTACTATAAGAGGATTGCTTGTAAAACATGTTGGTATCATATCTAGTATTAATTTTTAACACCTTTAAGTGTATTTTCAAAACCAATTTTTTCATCTATTCAATATGATCAATTTACAAGTTTGTTGGCAATGGCTTTTTACAACTACTTATTGAAAGATTTTAAATTTTATTTCAATATCTACTCTAATTTACTTGATTTCACCATTTAGAAATAATCATATTTTTGATAAATATTAGTAACCTATCTTTGAAGAGAGTTTGATCGAAAATATCAAGAAAATTTAAAGCATTTGAACAACTTAAGACCACATGGAGACACATTCACAGACAGGTAAGTTACATATAAAATCTGTAGAATGCTTATGGCATTTTTTTTTGAAATATCTTTTTTGTAAAAAAAAGTCATTAAGCAAACTATTTACCACTATTAGTACTTCTGGTAACTTAAAACATGATTTATTTCTGAACTGATAATAAATTTAAGACTTGGAAATAATGAATTCCACCCTTAAATCATTAGTCCTCCTTTTACTTCAATTCTATCACTCCTTTGTCCTACTAGTGATTGACAGCATGAAGAATCTAAATCAGAAGAACATTAAAATATATTACATGAGTAAATGCAAAAATTCTAGTCATACCTTTGCTGATGCCTGGGTGGCTTAGTTTTCTAGGTAGCTATGACAAATAACACACAATGGGTTGGTTTAAACAATAGGAATTTATTGGCGTTAGAGGCCAGAAGTCCAAATCAAGGCATTGGACAGAAGACTTGCATCCTCCTGGGTCAGTAGCATTCTGATTCTCTGGCAGGCCTTGGGTTCCTTGGCTTTCCTGTCACATGGTGATGTCCTACCATTTCTCATCTAGTTCCATTATCTTCTGGCTTCTGCCTCCTACCCATACCTTTCTTTTCTGTGTTCAATTTCCTTTGCTTCTAAGGACTTTAGCCATATTGGATTAAGGACCCCCTCATTCAGTTTGGGCACACTTTAACATAATAATAACATCTTCAAAGGTCCCATTTGCCAGTGAGTTCACACCCATAGAGGTTAGGCTCTAAACATGCCTTTAGCTGAGGACATGAGTCAATCCTCAATAATTTTACAAAGTACACAATCAACTGTGAAACAGTGGAACTTGGAGACATCTCCCCCTCTCAGCTTCTGCAGGAGGCTATAAGTTCTCAGAATTTTCTTTTTCACAATCTGCATTTCATTGAATTTCCAGATTGCCTTTTGGCCCAATAAAAATTCTTTGCAGCCTTGCAGCAGCAGTGATTATAAAGTGATCTAAGTTGGTTTCGACTGCATACCTTTCCTACTCTTTTTTACTTATGCTACTTCTCTCTTTATATACTGATTTCAATTTGAAATTCTGTGCAAATCCATCATGAATTCAGTGCTTTTAAGATATCCCATCCGACACCACTTGCCTTAATACTCTGTTCTATAGCACTTCTCTATTCTTTCCCCATAATAAAAGCTTGTCTGATCTGAGCACAGATCTGTAACTGGATCTAAAGGATGGATATAATAGAGCAGTTTATGCGACTATAATAATAGATGCACCTGACATTCCAGGTAACATAATTATGATTTAATAATGATCTTCTCAATATATACCACTTAATAATATAAGAAATACATAACGCAATATCAAGGTAAAGAAGCATTTGATCATTTTTGAGGCTCTCTATCACACTTTTATATTATAATGCAGTGATGGGTTTATTATTAAGCTTATATAACATGTAGAAAAATGGTCCCAAATTCACATAGACTAAGATTCTAACTCAGGATTTCTGATTATGGTCTTTACTTTCTGGGACTGCTCAACTTTTGTATTCTTAAATCCAACCCCAAGAACAAGACAAATAAATAAAAAAATAAAAGGAATAAATAAAACTCCTAAGTTTTATTTTGTTTATTACCAATCATTGCAATGAAATTATTAAAAAATTGATGGATTTTCACCAAATTTGTAGTGTATGGTTGGAAATTATTTCCCTTAAAATATAGTCCATATGGCAACCAGAAATTGTCTTACTCTCGAAGGGACAAAGGGAAAGGACTTAAAGAGATTGAATCATATTCCAGAAAAGCAAAAGTTAAGGAATAATTGTCACCAAATTGGGAAGATATGGTTTGGATGCTTGGACTTTATGCTTTATACAAAATTTGCTTTGGGGAGTCCTGGCTAGAGAATGGGGACTTAAAGAGATAAATCACCCTTACCCTCTTTCAGGGAGGATATAAGGGGCCAGGCTTGAATGCTTGCTATCAAGAGAAGAATGCCATAATTATTAAGTCACCACGAACAAAACAAAACCAATACTCCAAGCAAGTGTCATAAGAACAATGGTAAGTGGGGAGCAGCACCTGCGCCAGTCATGTTGATACAGCGTCATTGGGAGAAACTCAGGTGCCCGGAGAGTATCAGGTGCCCATTTATTCTAGGGCAACAGAGAGATATAGCAGGGCCTGAAGCCAGATTCAAGGAGAATTATCTCTATCCTGGGTCTATGAGTCATTTAAAATGTAATTAGGGAAGCACAGATATCTCCCAGAACTTTGACTCCTGTCCATTCCTGCCAGCTAAACTTGAGCAAGTGGAAAAGTTCCAGGTCTCTAATCCTGGTGTGATCAGGCACTGGGAGGAACTGGGGATTTGAGTTCAAGTGTTCCAGTTATAGCTATAGGTCATGGCAAATTAGCAGGAGCTGTTGCCACAACAGTATTCATGGTTGGAAAAACACCAACCTTAACTCTAGGTTGCTATATATGAAAATGTAAACTTTTGGAAATTTTTCAAGTATCACAAAATTTACTGAATATCAATAACTAATAAAGTTATTGTTTCTTATTTGTGTAATGTTTTATTTTATTGCTTCATCAATCAAATATACTTAAGAAGTATCTGAATACACAAATATTTATATACTAGAAATCCTTATAGTGTCAGGAGAATGGCTAAATTTAACGTATCTCAGTAATCAGCTTTGAATAATATGGCATTGGACTTTTGAACTTGGGAGATAAGGAAGTTAAAAATAAATAAATTGCTTAAACTTTTACTTCCCTAATCCATGGTAGAAATATTGCAAAGACTATATTAGGAAGTTATTATTGAAAAAATGCTGAATTGAAGCACGATCTTTTGTTAATATACTGTATTTGGGAATTACTATTCTATCAAGTACAAATATTTACACATGAAGTGCCAATCAATACGCATATGCTGGTTTAAATTTGTGAGCTACCTTTGCACTGAAATGGATATAAAGGCCCAAGTATTGCTCTAATGTCACAAAGAGCCAAAAGGGAAGTTATATACTTAAAATAAACAGTGAAAACATACATACACACACGCCAATAGAGTGGAGAAACATAACAGTTAGACACTGAATTTTAAAGTAAGTAGACAGATAAAGATATCTGCAAAAATTATTTTAGGGCAAAGACAACCATATATTGCATTCTCTTTTAAAAAGATCTCTTTGTGGAAATCAATGTATATATGTTATGGATTAAGTAGGTTTAAAAGTTGAAGGTAAAAATTACAAATTAAAATATTTTAGATTGGATTGTATAACAAGTAAAAGTTTCTGGACATTACAAACATAACAATCATGTCAAAAAGCAAAATAACAAGCACTCACGCATATGTCAACAGGCACAAACCTATGTATTAGGGTGTGTACAACAAACTCAACACCAATAAAAATGGGCAAAGACATTAGCAGACTTGACTAAAGAGGAAATGTAAATGGCTAATAGTATTTAAGATAAGCTCATCCTCATTAATCATCAAATAAATTGAAAAGGTAAGCTTTATGGTGATTTTTTTTTCTTTTTATAAATTTTGAAAGGACTAAAAATGTTTGAGGAGGTGTAATGTGGTAAGATGGCATTTAGATTTTGTTTTTGTGTGTGAAAATTAGTACAATCTTTCTGAAGATTAACTTTAAAATGTGCATCAAGAGCCTGAAAATATTCCTATGCCCTTTGATTCAGTGATTCTATTTTTAGAAATCTATCCTAAAGTATGAAAAAACTACTAAACAGTATTTAGAAATAGTCTTCAATAATAATGAGGAAAGGTTAAGTGAAGTGGTGAGGAATAGTATATTATCCATTAAAGTTCATGTTTCCGGTTAGGTTGGAGTGAAAGACCTGAAGAAAGGCTTATAATATAATCCTAAGTGAAGTAAAGCAGGATAGTACATTGTGTAGATGGTTTCATCTCAATATGAAATAATAGAAGCAGTGGCAGGAAGAATACTAACATATTAGAATTTTTTTCTCTGCAGTGCAGCATTTCTTTCTTTATACTTTCCATAGTTCCTATTTCTATAGTTCTTTTGTTTTCATGCACTTCTCTTATTGTCAGAAAACAATCCTAACTCTCCTGGGCAAACATTAAGAGTTAGGAATGTAAGATCAGTCCAAAGAGCATACGGCACTAACTTGTTGCAGTGAGGCCATTCCTTTCCTGCAGTTAGAAAGAGTCATGTCTAAGGATCCAGAGCTTTTTCATTTTAACATTCATTGCTAAAATATGCCTTATATTAACTAGGAGAGATATGTGCAGATTATAATGTTGACTGTTTAGGAAAATTCAATCTCAGTATCAAGAGAAGTATCCATCAAAATCTCTGCTCTTAAAGAATGACAAGTGGGGAACTTAGCTAAATGCCACAGGCCCCAAACTCATGCTACCCACTGAAAGTTAGGGGAGAGATAAAGATGGAAACTTCATGAATTATTATCTATCAAGTAGTTAACAATACAGATAAATTATTTTCACTAACATATTATTTAACTTTCCTAGTATCAAATTACACTTCATAAGTTGCCATGCAACTTCCCTTCAGTGGGAATATTAAAATGATTTGGAAAATTTGGGACCAAAAGTTTCCTTTTTTTTCCAGTAGAAAGAGAATTTAATAATATAAATACGATCAAAAAAAGGAAGCTGCAGTATAACAGATAGGTGAAACATTTATTTTAAAGTTAAAAATATAGATATATAATATTGAATATTTTTATTTTTACATACAAATGTGCTAAAAAATAGAAACATGGTCAGGAAGAATATCACCAATATGAGGACAGCTATTATTCTGGGGAGACAGGAAGAGGAATAAGAGGTGGGGTGTTTAAGAGACTCCCCACTTCATCCACTTTGACTAAGTGACAAATAAACAAAAAAATCAGACAAATGGAGATCAAAATATGGCCTCTATTATGATTGAATCTAGGTTGAGGAATGTGGCTTAGGAGGGCAGCAAAATAGGCTTCTTACTACTGAAACTAGACTTGGTTACCTGAACTATCACAAGCAGCTCTGGAGAATGTCCCACCACCCCAATAGGGAAAAAGATTTTCCCAGTCAAATTTGCAGGTGGCATTGGGGAGCATAACCCTGTACTCTACAGTCACGCCCAGTTCCTTCCCCCAAACTCACCAACAAGGTAAATAGCTCTTGCTCAGAAGAAACAGAAGAAACCAGAACATCCAGCAGTGTTATTCTAATGGGACTTACCTCCATATTGAAGGAAATATCAGGGGTGGGCAATAAGTGTTTCCCCTCTAAAAGGTTTAACAATAACTAATAAAGAATGCAAACTTCCGGAGAGCAGGAGTGGGGTCTGCTTAGCCCACTGATATAGTCCATACACCAAGAAGAGTGTATACCAAAGTGAGGGCTCAAAAAATATTTGTTGAATAAATGATTACTTGTTTTCTTTTAAAAAACTGATCTGAAGAAATCATCACAGAATATTAACACTCATTTATTTTGGATTCAGGGTAACTGGGTATTTTAATACAAGCTGTAGTTCTCAGTAAGTTGGGAATATATCAGTACAAAACACAATTTTCCAATTTTGAGATCCAGTTGCGGTCCACTATTTCCAAACCTATTTCCCTCTTAAACTTAACGCCATGTTAAAGAAAGCAGAGAGGGTTTGATTTCATTATAGAGCCTTCATTAGCTGCAGATCAAGAAAGACATCCTTGGAGAGCATTTTGACAATTTCATTTCCAAACCATGTTCATTTTGTTCATAGCAGAAACAGGTAAATGGTGGACCCAAAACAAGGAATCAAAATGGCAGTAAGAGATATTTGCTCTCTAATAAAGAGAAAAATGATTCAAATCACTAGAACAGCCATACCCTCCAGGAAGTGGTCTTTTCTCTGCCATTCATTCACTTTTTCATTCACTTACTCAATGAAAATTTTAGAGTGCAGAGTCAGGAAGACACTAAGGATATATAAAAATAAATAAAACATAATAGCTACCCCTTGATAATTTATATTCTAACAGATAAGCATTCATCAGTCTTATACTTGTATCTTGTTCTTTTTCCGTAATATTACCCCTTGGCACCATGCTGACACAAGCACTATTGTGTTGCACTAATCTGAGCCTACTCGCTAGAACATACATCACATATCCTGCTTTGTACAATAAGAGGCCATGGAGAATGTGATTTTTTAAAAGCTGATTTTTCCCAATTTTTAAAAATAAATTGTAGCAAAATTTTAAAATGGAAATCTTCACATTTAAAAAATATTTAAAACATGTTTTAATGATAAAAATGTTTCACGAACTATGTTTCAGAAACATTTCTAGTACATAAAATGAGATAAGCCTGTACATAATAATAATTACCAAATGTTTGCTCCTGAGAGACTGGATAAAAATAAGACTCAGAGACTCCTTTGTGAGTCACTTGGGGATTGTGAAATAATGACTGGCTTTTGTACAGAGAAGTGGTTATCTAACCCACACCTGAATGCAAACATGTGACTGGGTAGTAGAGCCTTGGCTGTAAAAACCGGTTTTCCATTTGGGTTTGTTTGCTGAATGAGCTCATATTGTGTTTGCTCATGACCTCACCATCAACATGGCAACAAAGCCTAGCTGATGACTTATAACCTCAACCTGACAGGCAGGTAGGGAAGGCTTATTTGCCAGTCCCATGCCTCACCCCCCCACCCCTTATTAGAGAAGTTGTGAGTTCATAGAACAGTCATGCATAAAATACAGGATTCCCGTATGCCACCCTATTTGTAATACCTTATATTGGTGTGGAACATTTGTTACAATAGAT
The DNA here is from genome assembly GCF_015220235.1 of Choloepus didactylus. Lineage (NCBI taxonomy): Eukaryota > Metazoa > Chordata > Mammalia > Pilosa > Megalonychidae > Choloepus > Choloepus didactylus. The sequence goes on from NC_051311.1 coordinate 20,576,866, forward strand.
GATAGCACATTTTCATAATTGTCCTATTAACTATAGTCCATGGTTGAACTAGGGTTCACTGTTTGTATAGTGTAGTTCCATGGGTTATTTAATTTTATTTTTATTCTGTTACATATGTACAATCTAACATTTCCCCTTTTAATCATATTCAGGTATTTATTTTAGTCCTGTTAATTACATTTACAATGTTGTGCTACCATCACCACCAGCCATTACCAAAAATTGCCAGAAAAAAAAAAATTAAAAACAAAAAACAAAACGATTCAGCACTGCCACCTGAAGTAAAGCTGTAACTTTATTGATTTGTCCACTATAGCCAACAGGGTGCTGATGAAGTGGTCCAACAGGACCTTGTCCAAATATATACTCTAATTTCTCTAATTTTTTTTTCTAAACTATACAGCAAGGAAGAATTACAAAATTCTAGAACCAATTTTCGGTTCCATTTCCCTAATGATTAGTGAGAACTCTTCGTTTAACTTGAGAAGATGTTCCTGAATGTGCTTCGTGGAGTGCTAACCTCACCAGATGCACCAAGAAAAAAACCAGTTTTTGTTAAAATAAGAAGGGAAATACTCCCTATTGTATTCTCCCCTCTTGTGGGACTCTCCCTGTGGCATATGGGGAGGGAGGTGAGTGGAGAGTCATATTGGAAACTATTCGGGAAGGGAGGAGGGTCACAGGGGTCAGGAGAAGGCAATCCTAAAGCAATGGCAAGTCAGAGGGTGGGTTGAGGGACAGTTTGCAGCTTAGTGACAAGATTTTTTAATTTGGAAAGATCTCACAGTGATGACTGAATCAGAGGACTTGAGGTTGAACCCAGAGATACTGGTGAGAAACCTGGTGCAGGGCATGAGTCCAGAAATGATGATGACAAAGGCAGAGAGGATGAAAATGAGGGTGGGGTCTGAAATATATTTAAGGAGGCTCGATTGGTGAATCTCGAGACTTCAATATTGGCTCAATAATGTTATATTAAAAAATAATAATAACAATAACCTTGTAATACTGAATGGTTCACAGTTATCTTACTTGAAGTCTTTGGAAATCTTATTGGTAGTTATCATCATTAAAACATTCAAAGAACTCATTTTTGAGTGTGTAGTAAAAACCTATAGGATACTAGGGTGGTGTTTGAGACACTGAATTCTTTTCATTAAAAGGGCTGTGTGTGATATCCGTGTGCTTTTTTCCTCCATATGTTAACACCGATGATAAGTAAGACATATCTTTTCTCATCATTTTCATCCTATGTTTTGGCTTGTTATTTTTACTTTTGATTTGCTTGTTTTCGATTGTCTACAATCACAGATGGTGGCACTTTGTTCTGCAGGGGAACAACAGGAAGGAGCTGAACTTCTTCCCCATGGCGGATGTTTGCTGCCACGCAGAGGGACCTGCTTTCGCGTCTTATCCCTGGCCTCTTTCTGCCCCCTCAATCTCTCTCCTCTAGGGAAATTTGAGTGTTTTCTCTCAATGGTGAGTTTGAAAGGAGAAGCCTTGGTATGAGTGGCCCAATTCCTTTATCTTTCCTTTCTCACGGGAACAAGGTATTCACAGGGGAAACCGTTCTGCTCGTCTTTTCCACGCCATGTTTACAAGGAGCAGACACAGTTCCTGTGGTTGGGGAAGGGCTGCAATTTTTGAGTGTAATTTTAATTCAGCAATATGCTGGCATTGAACACTTTGGAGGAGAACTATTAGCAGTAAACAGGAAATAGAATCCCTGAGGAGCAAAATAGAGAGACGGAAGCTTTGGGGCTTGGCTGCCCTGGTGGCTTTAAGCTTTGGCAATTCTTCTCTAAGCACAGGAGTTTTGCTTTACTTTGGTAGGTGGCATAGGACTCTGCTGGGACATGCAGCTTATAGTATTATATCTTGTAACCAGTGCTGTTGTGTGTAAACCATAGGCATTGGCTTAATGAAATATTCAATTTGAGAGGTCACTTAAGCTGATGGAGCCTTTCTCCACGGGATAGAGGCTGAACTAATGATAGACATGGGTGGCAAGAGCAGGCCTCTTAGCAAAGAGCACCCAAGCCTCAGCAGAGGTGGTGTCTGTGGATTCAGTTAAGTTATGGGCCCCCTGGGCTCAGCCAGAAGTGAGCCTTGCTGGTGACTGCAGCAGATCCCTCCTACACTGCCCTCATCCAAAATACAGGCATTGGCTGCCTTCGAGACCAGCGTAGGCTGGTTGATTAGGAGTTTTAGACATTTGTGTGCACAATATTTAGTGCTTTAAAACTGTGAGCGAATGCATCTAAATCCTACATGTGTTACAAAACATTACTTTCTGTAGTTAATTTTATTCTGTTAGTGCCAAGTCTTCACCTGGCCCCTAAGACCTTGGGTATAGAGGAGTCTTTAGTCTAAGAAATGATGAAGGGTAAACTGTAAGCTAAAGGAAATATAAGATGAGGCAAAACCTTCCCCACGCGCAGGTTAGACAGGCTTAAGAAATCCCAGTGCTTGAAGCTGTGGAGGCAGTGATTTTGGCACAAGTGTGAAAATGCCTGGGTACCAGGGAGTGAAGGCTGGTCACTAGACAAAGCCTGCCTTTGAAACAGTATCAGGGTACTAGAAATGGGTATTCCACGGAGGAAGAGACATACAGAGATTTTATCCATTTTAATCTCTCACTCAAATTCCACCCAGACTCCACCAGGATCTTTGGCATCATTAATCGCAAGGTCGTGAGAATGTTAACAGCCTGCGACTATTTTCTAGATTTTCTCAGGCCTGCTAATTATTTTCTGGATTTAGTAATGTGGAGTCTGCTAGGTTAAGTTTCTAACTTTAAAAAAAAAAAAATACTTAAGTTTTTAAAACTCTATATTATTCTATGTACTCTTGAAACTTGAAGTGAATCTGTGATTTATGTTAAATTAACATGTTCTCTAAGGAATTTCTATTCAACAGAGGCAAAAAGACACCCTCTTGCTGAGGTTTAGCCAATAAGAAGACAGGACAAATGCATTTTAAACTTTTATTTCTTTGAACTAACTCAAAAAGTAAGAAAAACTAATTTTGGTATTAAATTCCTTTGGATTTTATTATCTTTGGATTTAATTTTCTTTAACTTGGATTTTAACATGAAAGGAAATTTTAATCTTTGAACTTTTATTTCTCCCTGGATACTTGAAAATGAGAACAGGCTTGTACTCACATTTATTTTTGGACCTTCTTAATATTGCCATTGAATTTCATTCCAGAATCTCTAAGGGGCTATATTAACAGCATGTGGACAAAACATGTGATGAGAGATAGACTAGGAAGTAAAGTTTCAGTCTTTCTTACAGATGGCCTCAAAGTTAATTTAATCAATGAATAGCTTTCATTTATCTTGGAACCTTCTAGAGGAAAAAATGAACACTCAAGACAGTGGTCCTAGGAGGAATCTAAAGTTCAGTTTGGGAGAAATGCTCCCCTGAAGGAAGCAAGACTGTCCTGATATAAATATCCTTGATCTCCTCTCCAGAAGGATCTAGGTACTATGCTGGTTGGCCATAGGGTCAGTGATTAAATTCTAAGACAAGGAGAATACAAGGCTGTGGAATGTAAGCAGGTTTGCTCCTTACACACTCGTGTTTTCTGCCGTGTGGAAGTAGACCCATTAGTGTAACTCCTCTAGCTCCTTCCCAGATCCACAGGACCAGCTACACACTTTTTAGGGCTCAGTGGAAAATGAAAATGTAGGGCTCCCTTGTTCAAAAAGCAGGAAAAAAGTGCTGTTAAAGGTAGCAAAGTATAAACTTTTTCCTTTTATCTGGAGTCTCTCTTGGGTCATGGTGTTTTTTATTTGCTATTTAATGTCCTGATCCCTTGGCCAGAGGGATACTTTCAAGGTAAGTGCAAACCCTCGCAGATACCTGGAGGCCCTGCCCTGTGCCTCTGCTGGTATCAAGTGCGTGGCCCCTCAGCTGTTGGGTTCTCCTTCCACCAGCTGCTGGACTGATACGCCATTTCCCATAAATGGACAGGAAATTCAAGCCATGCATCTCCCTTTCCCATCTCCCACAACAGATGGGTATCCCTCAAAGATCTTCCAGTCTCATACTGGATCATAGGTAGTTAGAATATTGCCACCACCAAGTCACCTGCCAAATCCACTGGCAAACCAGCCAAGGCAAGGTCTGATCACTGCAGGCCCCAATTCTAAGATGCCAGGGGCTAAGGGAAGCAGCAGTCACTGGGTAGGGTTGGGAAGGGAGAGCCAGGGTTTGGTGGCAGGCCTGGGTGCCAGGATTCAGGGTAGTGGACAGCTGAGAGGCATCCCACGGAAGAGGGAAAGTGACAGAAATGGGGACCATATATAATCTGGGGCTCCAAGCCCCAGCACTTGCTCTATTGTTACAAAACACAGACTCAAAGATACAAGTATTAAGAATTTCAAGATGGTAGCCACAGAGCATTAAATCCATGGATGGGTGCCTTCCAAGTATGGGACCCTGTGCCACTTCACTGGTTGAAAGCCTGTGAAGCTGGCTCTCCTCGCCCACCACCCGGGGGCTGCCATAACTTCCATGCTTGATAAATTACTGCTCATGACTTGTGTGAGGAGTATATCTGACTAATTCTGGGATTCATTATTAGGAAGGTTACTTACACACAAATATAAGCCACATTCTTCATTGTCAGCTTTATTAAGGGTAATATTTTGATCTCTCATCAGCTTTCCTACTTTTTTTGTGTTTTAGATTTTTATTTTAATTTCTCAGTCAGATCAATGATTGGTTAAGGATGAAAAGTGTTATCAGTAAGTCCCTCTACAATCCCAATATGAATATAATCAGTTATTACAAAAGCTGATCATGTGTTAAATGATCCCTGGCCAGTGTTGAGAAGAGGATCTAACTAATATCCCCTGATCCTTCATTATCCTGCTGCTTTCTACTCCTTCCTTCCTCAGTTTCCCCAACTAGAGCTCAATTTTCACCCCCTCTGCTCTTTATATTCCTCAGCATGCTGTTCTGAAGAGCAATGCAATCATCACATATGAGGTCAATTGGCACCCTCTGTTTCTTCCCCTGTGACAAAGGTGCTTATGCTAGTACACTTTAGACTCAAAAGGAGAGGAAATCCTGAATTAATCATTTTTAAAGCATGCTCCCTTTTACTGTCTCTCAATAATGAATGAGTAAGCAGAATCCATAAAAGCATAGATATATTCAGAATGTAATTACAAGAGTTCATTCAGCATCTGGCTCATACCAACCTGTCTGGCCTCACATTTTATGTTCTAATGCCAGTAGGCTCACCCGTGTCTGCAGCCATACCATACTGCTTCTGGCTGTCATATTTTGCTCATGTTATTCAATATGCCTTCCTTACTTGGCTAAGTTTTACGTTTGTCTCAAAACTCAGCTTGGAGATCATTTACTCTAAAAGATGCTTGTTCCTCAGTCTTCATAGCCTCTCTTCAGTGTTTCTTTGGTGCCCTATAGTTAGGACATCAAAGCTGTAATTTCAATTACCATAGTATGTTGACATATTCTATTTTGATGCCTATCTTTTCCTACTGGTCTAAAAGCATATCTTATTTACTTTTTTTAAAACCCTATCCCAAGGTCAGGGCTTGGCTTAAAACAGAATCTCAATAAATATGTTTTTGAATTAAACAGAGGACATTTCAATATATATTTACTTATGTTCCGAATGAAACTGATAAAAGTGTTTTACAAATGGATATCCATTTGTTTACAAATGGTTTGTATAGAAAAAGTCTGACCAGACACTAACAGAACCAAAACTGCCTTTTAACTCCTTAATATGATGTTCTATTTTGCCCCAAATAGCCTTCACTTGGCCTGATGAGCAGATTTTGAAGTATCAGCTATCACTTAAACTTCTTCTGTGACCTTTAGAAAATCATTCGATGCCTCAGTTACTTTGCTTGTGAAATTAGATATGATAACGACTGCTACTAAGCAATATTGATAAAAGATCCTTGATTAAAATGTGTCATAACTGAATGCTGCCAAATAATGATTCCAAGCACATTTTTCTAAGCTTCTGATGATCATTTTACTGATCAAGGAGGGAAGGATAGATTTTCCATTTGACAGTTTGGAATTTCTATCTCTCAAATCAAGCTAGCTGAGTTAAATATTCTGGTCATATTTAACTCTCATCTCTTGCTTCCAAATTACTCAACTATACCATGGAAATAATTTTTGTGTGATGCTATCTTTAGATAGGATGTTGATAGGGTTATAAAATTATATGATTTTTCATTTCAGTAAACTATATTTAAATCATCATTGTATTCCTTATCTATCGAGTGGGTGGTAATTTGGTTTACTGCTATTAGTGTGAATTAATATTTTCTGATTCTTCACTCAAAATTGCTATAATCATTATTTCCCAGATGAAATTCTGAACAAGAGATGGAGATGGTGTGATATTAAACAGAAATTTCTAAGCCACATAGTCTATGAAAATAGTGAAAGAATTTTTGAGGAGAACACTAAAGTTGGAGGTTTGCCTCACATTGAATATACTTTACTCCATCATTTTGTCTTTCAGTTTATCATGAACTTAATATGCTTTTGATCACATCACTTCTTTTTTCCACTTTTTCAGCATTCATTGAGTTTCAGTGTTCACTTCTATGTAGATAAATTCTGAATTGCTAGCTCTGATGACTCAATCTATTTTTACATATTTCCAGGGGCCATCTCAATTTGGATAGTTCAACTTTTCAAGCTCTAGTGAATCAGGCTAGATAAAAAATCAGGTCTGCATTCTAAGTTTTGGAATGGGGATGGGTTTAATTGCACCTTCCAAAGTAATATCTTGCAGTCCTAACCTCTAGTACTTTAGAATGAGGCCTTATCTGGGAATAGGGCAGTTGCACATGGAATTAGCTGAGGTCCTAGTGGAGTAGAGTGGGCTACCAATCCATTATGATTAGTGTCCTTACAAGAAGAGGGTAATTTGGACAAGGGATAGACAGACACAGGGGGAGAAGGCCATGTTAAGATAGAGGCAGAACATGCAGTGATGCATCTATAAGCATGAGAACACCAAGAATTTCTGGCAGTCCCCAGAAGCTAGAAAAGGCAAGGAAGGATTGTGTCCTACAGTTTCTGAGGGAGCCTGACCCTGCTCACACCTTGATTTCAGACTTCTAGCTTCCACAGCTGTCAGATCATAACTTTCTGGAGTTTGTTCTGATTTGTTATGGCAACCTTAGGAAACTAATACAAGGGATAAGCTTATTTATTACCAAGTCAACATATTTGCAGAGCAAATTGTATACAAGCCAAGATTATAAGAGATTGATTGAATGAATGTAACTTCCACTTGCTTTCTAAATTTTTCAAGGAAGTGTGAGGTAGGTTTAGCACTCAGTGTGGAGGAGAAACCTGACAGGTGCCAGGTAGGGTTCCCAGAGTGGGCACTCCCTGTCTTTTCCATCACCAACTTGATGGGGGAGCCTTTGCAGAACCCAAGGCCCACAGCCACAGTTGCATACTTACCTGGTCAATTGCTTTCTGGATGAAGGTACATTGGATAGCAGTTCAGACCATGGCTCACCACATCCAATGGAGAGACTACATCAGTCATTTACTCCCCAAAAACATAATCTTTCATTCACTATAATCAGTGAAGCCACCACTGCCATGAAACCTTAGTCATAGTAACTTCCCTGTTTACTCTCCATCAAATCTGACCCCTTTGTAACAATCTGTTCTCAATGAAGTTTCTTATATGTGCCCTTTAATATTTCAACAAATATATCTATAACCAAGAATTTTTATTGAAAACTATCATATTTTCTGGATTTTAGTCTCCCTTTCTCTTTTTAGTTTATTCATTAAAAGGTTATTGAATACCATTCTTCGAACATCACTTTTATCACAACAGTTTCTGACCAGATATCTGCAGTGACTCTATAATTGCCACAACAAGACTCATTTTGATACTTTAGTGTTCCTCTGAGTCCCACCACTCAACTTTAAAATTAATTCCTTGTCACTACAATCAACATGCTAATGTCTCAATAACCCCCTGAACTGAAGATGTTTGCAGCCATACTACTGAGCTATTGTCCCAGATCATACCTTTGACAAGGTGCTTTCCTTCATAGCTGCCACTCCAGGCGATTATGTCAACATCATCTGTTTTCTGTTAAATGTTCTTTGGTTAGCCCATCAAACTCTGGAGCAATCTCTGAGCCATCTCAGGAACACAGTGCCCCTATTTTTGTTTTACTGGCCTTGGTAATGGGGATAAAGCAGGAAATTTCCTTGCATTGCCAAGTAGGGTTTCTTCACAAATGCAAACATGAGGCACAGTGAGAAAAAGGGTTCTAAGCAGGCTGGTGCTCCAGTTAGGACTCTATCCCAGTGTGAAGAGAACACAACACCGAAAATCAGGTAGGTCAGGAGGCCGATTTCCTGGTTTTGTGGCCAGGGCAGCAACTCCAGGTGCTAAAGGAAGCTTGGAATCCTGAGCACTCATCTCCAGACCCACTGAGGATTGAGACCACAGTAAGATAATTAATTCCAGACCTGGCATAGCAATGAGCTCTTAATATACTTCCAGTACTGCTCAAGGCTGAAGAGAAATGGAGAAGGCTGAGCCTGCAGAGTCAAGGCATCAATGGCTGGTATTCAGCAAGGCTTTCTAAAAATTATATTCAATAAATTTTGTTCATGCACTTGCTCATTATTAGAAGATGGTAATCAACATAACAAAAATCAAGGCTATTTTAAATTTTTAAATATACTTTTTTAAATTTTATGTTGCATTTGGCAATTTTCATTGTGTCTATCTTTTGAAAGCAAGAGCAAATCTCATTCATTAATACCGATCGATTAATACAAAAGATACCTTTTTTTTAAACCCTGCTGGAGTATTTTATTGAGGAAGAATCTACCTCTTATTGGTTGTTATAATAAATATCCATTCATTCAATTATTATAAAACAAATTCTAAGTTCCAAAGACATAACTTTTCCAGTTAAAGGCATTACATCATTATTTAAATTGTCATAAATATCAGATTTGGGCCAGAACATTTTTTCTTAGTAAGTGTCTGACTTCTAGTCCGAATTCTGTTTGGGAGCTGCTTTCAGGGCTGTTTCCTGAATTTATGGGGCAAAGTTTGCAATTCAAGGAAGAAGGCAAATTTTATCAGTAACTAATTGTGCAATGATAATAAACACTTTCCCTTCCCAAGGCAATAAATGAATCTGTCTTTCTGTTCCAACTGCCACAGTGTAATGGTCTCCATACCCACCTCTGGGATCAATTAGGCTAGTGCTTGAGGTCTGTTTTTGTTTGTTTATGTCTGTGTGTGTGTGTGTGTGTGTGATGTATTATTTTCCTTAGAGAGACCTAAGTATTTTGTAAGGCTGTGGCCCATAATAATAATTAAAATTATAGACTCTATGCTTATATAGTGCTTTGTAGTTTTTCAAACTGAGCTTATTGAATAACAAATTTTATTGCTATTACAGCACTTCCTTAAGTACTCTGAAAAATATACCTGTTTCATCAATGAGTTGACTAAGTCTCAAACATGTCAAATGACTTGCACAAGTTCTGAGACCACTGCACTTGCTGTTATTCAATCCTATTTCATTCTTCTATTCAATCCTATTTCATTCTTTCCACAGGATGACTATTTGAGGAAACTCTTGCTTCAGAAGTGCTGGAATTCCTTTTTAAGTTCCTTAGTATTAGGGAATAAAATACTCCAGGCCATTATTTATGGAAGAAGAAGGAAACACGAAGGCATAGATATCCAGCTTATTGTCCAGAATCCATTTAATCACATACCATTTTTTAACTACCCTGTTCTATGCTGGCTGGATATAAGTAGGAGTGATATAAAGGGGGAGATAAATTAATATTTAATGAGTTTCTACCATGTTTCAGGTAGAGTGCTAGATACTCTATTTACTGTTTCTCATTGAACTTAATCCTCAAGACAATCTCACAAATAAGATATTAGTTTTTCCCAATTTTGATTTAAGGAAACAGTACTCAGAGACATTGAACAATTGATACAAGGTACACAGTAGTAAATAGCAAACATAGGATTTGAACTCAAACCTTTATTACCCTAAATTCATAGTCTTTCCAAGGACACAAGAGTTGGGACAACCGTGGCTGGCACTGATCTATTTGCCTCACTTGTTCCTAACCCATCTGAAAGCACTGATCTCCCTGGCACAGCAAAAACAATTAAGAAACTTTGAACTTTCCTTGTATTAGGGGAGATTAAAAATATAAAAATTCTAACTTACTTTAAATCTTGAGCTCTTTGGAAATGAGTTATCAAAAATATTGACCATAATCAGTTATTTGGATTTTTTATGAAATCCGGAATAGGAATAAAGAGAATGTTAATAGTTTCCTCCCTGAAATTTTACAGTTTTCTACATCTTTATGTCCCTTCCACATGACCTTACTCAAACCTATGTCTACCTTGGTAGACTTACCAGACAAGGGATCTTTAAATACCTGACAGCTGAGGAAGGCTTCTGCTTCCAGTGGGATGAACAGCTAGGGACCTGGATTGACCCACCCACTGAAAGCAAGTTTGTCAAAATATGACACTAGATGAGCGTAAGGAAGAAGAGAAAAAGGAGAGCAGATAATGGACAAAAGAAAGGGGAAGCAGGTGGAATGGAAACAGAAATGGCAAATATTTTGGAGAAAAATAAACTTTAAAATTATTAAGTAATTAAATCTGTTTTTCCCTCCAAACAAAAAGAAACCAAAAGCCCTTTAACAATAGATAACATGAGCTTGGCTGTCCAGATCCCATGTCCCCTTAACAATAGATAACATGAACTCGTCTGTACACATCCCATGCTGAGTTTGTTTGTCCATCCCCTATCTGTTTTTAAATCCAAAAGATTCATTGGACAACTATTAAGATTCCTTTATAAAAACATTAATTTATTTAACTTTTGATTATGGAAAATTTCAAAGATACATAAATTAGAGCACCAGGTATCAAGAACACTTTTGAATCTATCACATAACTTCAACGAGATCAACTCAGAGCCAGTCCTGCTTTATCTACAGCCCCCACTTCTTCTTTCCCACCTGGTACATTATTTTGAAGCAAATCCCAGACATCATAGTAAACAAAAATAGTCAATTTATATCTCTAAAGCCAAGAACTTTTAAAAAATATAACCACAAAACAATTATAACTCCTGAAAGTTTAATAGCAATTCCTAAAATCATCAAATATCCAGTCAGTGATCGGATTTCCCCAATAGTATCAAAACACTTTAAACTTTTCTTTTTGGCACATTTCAGTTTCAACCGTTTGTTAAAATGTAAACAATAGTTCCTTTGACATTATTTCCACTGAGATACCTGAGCAATCTTTCCAAGTTCTTTACTGCTTAATAATTCTCACTCTGGGAATCATGGTAAAACTCACAGGAAATAGTTTGGTTGATGTATTCCAGAGTGACCATATCCCCACAGATAAGCCTCAAGAATGATTTCTTAGTGCCAGAAAACCATGGCAGCCTCACATATTATATATGAATCAGTGTGTACAATTGTGCATAAAAGTAGCTTCCTCCCAATTCACTGCCTTATGTTTGCCAATTGTATTTTGAAGATAGCCTCCTCTTGAAAGTAAACGCCCTTAATCTATTTACAGGCTGCTTGGCAGCATTTACATGTATTCCTCAATTTACTATACATGCAAATATCTGTTTCCCTTCAGGCTGTTTATGGCACTTTTATACCAACATTATGTGACCATTCTAAAAGGAACAAGAGCTATGCAAAACTATTATGCATGAACTTCAATCACAGGATATGATTCAACACGGACAAGGGAAATAACAAGAACTGTTTAGATGAGCTTTTTATAAAAGAAGTCAGCAATTGCTTTTCCCTTTTTTCTTTTATTAATGGTAATCTTAAATTCTTAAGGGATGAGCCTTCTGCTTTTACTAAAGATATCTGTGGCAATAATAACAATAGTTATAATAAATAGGCTATTAAAATTTGATGTATAAACTAAACTGGAAGTCTGCTTGTGGTAAGCCATGTTTCATAAACCGTGCCCTTTTGGGATTGGTAACAGTTGGTTAAATACTCCTGAAATCCAGAGAAACAAGACTGCTGTCAAATATAAACACAGGAAAGTTACCAAAGCAATTCACGAGAAGGATCAATAGAGAAAAATTCAAGGAAGCAGACAAAGACCATTATCCTTTATTCTATGTGGGATTTCCCCACAAAATAGCCGTCTGTTACTTCTAAAACCTACGCAATTAAGTACACTGGGAGAATAAGCTGGGAGAATAATCTGGTTTTCTGGGAATTGGGTCGCATTCAAAATACTGTTAATAACAGCCTTTTGCCTCCTATCCCACCCCAACCCATGATCTCTGTGGTGTAAGTATTGGCGGAGTTGGTTCTGTTTAAATGCAGGAAGCCCTTAATTGGTATTTGGGTAACAAGGGCAATAATTTTAAGCCATTATAGAGATGCAATATTAATATGAAATCCATTAGAAGATGGAGTTGATTCTAGAGATCATTAAGAGCAGTCCATTAAACAAGTTACCTCCCTTGGAGGTGCTTCAAAAGCCATGGCTTAGTTATTTATTCAAACTTTCAATTAGAATGGGATGTAATTCTGTTCTTCTATTGATTCCAATTCCCAAAACTTGATACGTGGATACGTCAATGGATAAATAATTATAGGATATATAGAATCCATAAATTGGGCGTCTTTTGTGAGACATGCACTGATTCAAACTACTTATTTTCTAATATTATCATTTATCCTTAAAGAATCCTTCAATATGAATAAATCCTATTCCCTGAGAAATTACATAAAAAAAAAACTGTGGCAAATGACATTTCAAAAGAAATTCATTAGTAAGTAAACTGGTATGGTCCCCCTTCACACGCATTTCACTCCTTGTGTTTTTAGAGTTGACTTAGTGCATCTGCCTTGGTGTCATCTACTTCCGTTGTAATGCCACGGTGAATGCCCTTGAATCTCTCATTTTCTCCTTTGAGCAAAACACTTGAATCATAACTTGTACTGATGCTGTTTCCCACCTTTTCCAAGCAGAGGAGTTTTAATAACCTAACTCATGACCTGTCTCCCCATGACTGTGTCCACAACCACATTACCATTTTCCTGTTCTCCCTGCATTAAATGATGCTTCCCAAATGCCTTTCCAACAAAAATGATAATATCAATGTTTTAAACTAAGAAAATACAAACTAGATGAACTGAACACCTAACAGGAAAACACAAATTCAAACCAATCGCCCATTCAAAAAATTAATAACAAATTTGAAGGTGACCAAATCTTCCTTTGAGACATAAGTCTAAGCTTAGATAAATACAATATGACAAGTCCTTGATTATGTCCATAAGTCTGGATTATTATTATTTACAACCTAAAGTTTTAGAAAAATAGCATTTTTTCCTCTTGGGGTTAAAAGTAATTCAAATAATAGAAATATCACTTTCTATTCCTTTTTATAGAAATATTTTACCTATCTTTTATTGTTTCACTTGTAATGAGCATCACTTTTATCAAGGCCTTACATTATAATTGAGTATTTTTAAAATTACATTAATACAAATATACTCGTGGTTTACATTTCTTGATAATTTATATTTGAACAATTCTTTAAGTTTCCATTTTCCTTGCTTTTGGCAAACATAATTTTTTCTACACAATTTTAATGAGATTGTTGAAGAGAAATAGTGGTGCCACCAGTGCCAAGTGTGGTCTGGAGAAAGCTATGCATGAGGATTATTTTTAATTGGAAAAATGTTGGTAGGGTGTTCAAATTAATCAACAAATATCCATCAACTGGCCAGACCTGTTGGTTCCTGCTTGATTCTTGCACTCCGTCTTCCTTCCAACTGCCGTCTCCTGACTGAAGCACTTACTATATCTTGCCTGAAATATTAAAATAGGTTTCTAACTGGTTTCATTACTGCCAGTTCCTTTTCCTACTCAAATCCATCTAAAATATATAAAGTTCACAGATTTATCTTCCTAAATGTATTCCTTAAAAATTTTGTTTACATTTTTATTTTCATATATATGAATTACATGTATATAATAAGTATATGTATATACTTTCACAAATTCACAAAGGCAATCATTTGCACATACTTTTGTTTTTAACTGCAATCCTTTTTCTCTCTCTGTTTTGTGTACATATGCACCTGTACACATAAACATAAACAAGGGGATTTTTTTGGTAATAGAAAAAAATCAAACACACTATAAAACTTGTTTTATTTTTGGCAATAATTCATGCAACTTTTGAATTAAATTTGCAGGAAGGTAAAGGATAGATTGAATATTCTTTTAATGCAACTTTAACTTGTGATAAATTTTAATTCATCTATAAATGGAGTATATTTTAATATTTTCTGTAAACTTAATTTAATATAATTCATTTTTGTGTCAGTTTTATAAATTTTAACAAATGCATAAAGTGGTGTAATTGTTACCATAATCAAGATACAGAAGAGTTCTGTAACCCACCCCCCAAATTTTTTCTGTTGATGGCATTAGTAGTAAAACCATCTGTTCATCCTTGTTCCCTGATTACCAGTGATCTGTTACTTGTCCCTGTGATTTTGCCTTTTTCAGAATGAAATACAAATGGAATCATACAATATAGATTTTTGAGTCTGGTTTCCTTCTCTTAACATAAAATATTTGAAATTCAATCAAGTTGGTGAATGTATCAACATTCTATTCTTTTTTGTTGTATGGTACCCCATTATATGAATGCATAGTATACCATTCACTAACTGGAATTTTTTTTTTTTTTTTGCACCATTTGTTGAAAAGACTGTTCTTTCCCCCATTAAATAGTCTTGTTGCCCCTGTTGAAAATCAATATACAATGAATGTTTTTATTTCTGGCTTCTCAATACTATTCTATTTATCAATACGTCTGCCATTATTTCGGTACCACACCCAAACTATAGTTTGGGTATTTTTTTTTTTTATCATGAAAGGGTGTTGGAGTTTGTCAAATGCTTTCTTGCATTTATTGATATGATCATATAGGTTTTATTCTCTATTCTATTTATATGGTGTATTACACTGATTGACTTTCAAGTGTTAAACAAACCTGGAATTCTGGGGTAAATTTCACTTGATCATTGTGCATAATCCTTTTTGTATGTTGCTGGATTTGGTTTGCTAGTGTTTGGGTTGAGGATTTTTGTGTCTGTAGTCATATAAGTTATATTGATTTAAAGTTTTATTTCCTTCTAGTATCTTGTATAGTTTTGACATCATGGTAATGCTAAATAAAACAATACTAAACAGACCAATATCTAATAGAATGAATTTGGATGTGTTTACTCCTCTTTTGTAATTTGGAAAAGTTCTTGAAGGAATGGTATTAATTCTTTTTTAAACATGTGGTGCCATTTACAACTGCAGCCAACATGGCATGGGTTTGTTTTGTTGTTTGTTTGTTTGTTTTTGTGCATGTGGAAAGTTTTTGAATTAAGATTTTAATCTCTTCACTTGTAATAAGTCTATTCAGATTTTCTATTTCTTTTTGAGTCAATTTTGTAGCTTATATCTTTCTAGGAATTTGTCCATCTCATATAGGTTATTGAATTCTTGGCATACAGGTTTTCATAGGTTTAAAATCATTTTTGCTGCTCTAAGTTTAATATTGATGTCCCCCTTTCATAAATGATCTTAGTAATTTGAGTTTTCTCTTTTTCCCTTGGTCAATCTAGCTAAATTGTTGTCAATTTTGTTGATTTTTTCAAAAAACATCTTTTGGTTTTATTGATTTTCTCGTTTTTCTATTACCTGCTCCATTTATTTTTGCCATAATTTTTATTATTTACTTTCTTTTGCTTGTATTGGGCTTAATCTTCTTATCTAGTTACTTGACGTAAACATCTTAGTTATTGATTTGAGATATTTTCTCTTTTATAACATTGGCATTTACAACTATAAATTTTCCTCTGAATACTGCTTTAGATGGTCTCCATAAATTTTGGTATAGTGAATTTCAGTATTCACTCATCTTGAAATATTTTGTAATTTCCCTTGTGATTTCTTAGATCCATTGATTATTTAGGAGTGTGTTGTTTAATTTCCACATATTTGTGAATTTCCCAATTTTCTTTCTCTTAATGATTTCTAATTCCATTCCATTGTGGTTGGAAAACATACTTTGTATGATTCTAATCCTTCAAAATTTATTGAGGCCTATTTTATGGCCTGTCATATGGTATATTCTGGAGAATATGCCACGTGTACTTGGGAAGAATGTGCTTTTATTGGGTGGAGTGTTCTATAGATATCTATTAGATCTAGCTGGTTTGCATTGTTTCAAATCTTCTAATTCTGTCTTGATCTTCTGTCTTCTTGTTCTATCCATTCTTAAAAGTGTGATGTTGAAGTCTTCAAATTATTGTTGAATTGCTTACATCTACATTCAATTCTGTCAGTTTTTGCTTTAGGCATTTGGGTTCCATTGTGGTACGTTATGTGTTTATAATTATAACATCTTGATGGATTCACCCATAGTCATTATAAAAATTCCTTTGTCCCCAGTAAGAATATTTGTTTTAACATCTGTTTTCACTGGTATTATTATAGCCATTCAAGCTTTCTTTGATTGCTACTTGTCTAATGTATCTTTCTTTTTAATTAGAGAAGTTGTGGGTTTATAGAACAATTATGCATAAAATACTGGATTCCCATACACCACCCCACCACCAACACTTGCGTTGGTGTGGAAAACTTGTTACAATTGATGATAGCAATTTTTTGTAATTCTATTTTTTGACAATGATTACATTTGTTACAATTGATGAAAGATTATTAAAGTAATACTTTTAACTATTGTCCATAGTTTACATAGGGGTATTTTTTCCCCATATTCCCAACCTATTATTTATTATTTTTTCTAATGCATGTCTTTATTTTATTACTCATCTACCCATTCACTGGATAAAGGGGGTGTCTAATATATCTTTTTCCATCCTTTTACATTCAAACTATTTGTGTATGATAAGGAAGGACTTATACTACCTTGCTATTTGCTTTCTTGATGCTTATACCTTTTTCGTTCCTCTATTCCTCAATGACTGCCTTCTTTTGTGTGAAATAGAGATTTTCCTGTGAACCACTTTAATTCCCTCGTTGTTTCTTACATGTTATTTTTGAGTTATTTTATTAATGGTTGCCTTTATTAATATTTTACCTTAAAACAATGTAGTTCAGATTATATGAACTTAATTTCAATAGTATACAAAAACTTTGCTTTAATGTAGCTGTCTTTCCTCCCCTCTATTTTGTGTTATTATTGACATAACAGTTACAGCTGCATACAAAATCCATCAACAAAGTTTTACAATTATAGCTTTATGCACTTATATTTTAAATAAGAAAAGAGAAGGAAAGAATTGCAAACAAAAATAAATTTATATTTTCTTCTATATTTACCTTGGTAGCTATTACCTTTAGCAGTGCTCTTTGTTATTAGATGATTTGAGTTACTGCTAGTGTCCTTTCTGTTAGGCTGAACAACTCCCTTAGTATTTCTTATAGGGGATGTCTGCTAGCAAGAAATTCTCCATTGCCAGTTTCCTGGGAATGTCCTAACTTCTCCATAATTTTTGAAGGATAATTTTGCTGGATATCTTTGGTTGTCAATCTTTTTTTCTTTTCCAGCTGTTTGTATATGTTGCCTCAGAGACCTATGCTTTCAATGTTCTAAACATTCTATTTATTTTCTTTCCACATGTTCTTTCAACTACTGAGAGACAAGTGGTGAAATCTCCAAGTGTAATTGAGAATTTGTCTAGATCTTCTTTCTTTTTTATCAGTTTTTTAATTCTTGTATTTTGGATAGCTGTTGTAAATAAATACACACGATGATGTCCTCTCCTTACTCGCTTCTGGTTCTTTTTGTAAGACTGCCTACAATCAGGACTAAAACCCACCTTACTTCATTTGGCTACACCTTAACTAAAAATAACATCTTTGAAGGTCCTGTTTACAATGGGTTTACACACACAGGTATGTAGATTAAGATTATGAACATGTGTTAATTCAACCTACCACATGAATGAAAACGTTTTTGATATTTTACAGATTCCTTCCTTATTTCATTCATTTTCATAATATTATTTGGTGTATTTATGTGGAAAATATTTTCCCCGTACATGTAAGATGGGTATTGCATACAAAAGTTTTAAATGGAATATATGTGACATATTTCAGAAATAACATTCTTGTATTTTTCTGTGATCCTTTTCCCCTTATACTGTTAACTCTTCAACTGAAGAAAATATATGTGTTAGATACCAAAGTAGAAAAAAATTAAATTATCCCTGATGGAACTTACCTTAGTCATCATCACCAAGAGGTATACATTTCAAAGCTTATGTCAGGATCTTTAAATAAGCATCTGTGAATGAGCATGCACAGATATTTTCTATTTTTAATTTTTTTCTAAAAATAAAATAATCAGGAAATTATTTCTGTTAATATTATTAAATAAATAAAAATATAAACAGTAAGAAATTTTGACCCTGTTTTGCTTTGGGCTAATTTTTGTTTTTAAACATCTTTGTTGATAATCATATTGACATTCACTTTGAGTCAACATGTGGCAAATATGTTTTAATATTTTGTACTCTCTGCCCCAAAGGCCATTCCGCTCTGCTGTGATTGCCTGTGCATCCTGTATGGGCATCAGAGCAAAGAGGAGGCAAACAATTTGAGTGGGTGGATCTTTCTGAGTGATCAAAGACTTCACATTAGCTTCAAAAGCAGGAATTCCAACACTAGCCAACTTTTAGTTAAGAAATTTCAAATCAAATAGAAGGGAGTGGAAGATCTGAAGTCTCGGTGGTCACAGATCCTTGGATTTACTATGAAAAACGAACCTAATAAAAGCCAAGAGATAAAGGTAAAATCCAAAAACTTGGATTTGCTATGAAAAACAAACCTAATAAAAGCTAAGAGAACAAGAACGATAACTGAACCAAACATTTTAATTTCTTCCAGGTTCTTTGACCTCTTTGGAGTAATAGTCTTTACAATGTTCAATAAATAAACAAACAAAATACTTTCAGGAAGAGAGAACACTGGATAAGAAAATAGGAGCCCTGAATTCTTGTTGTATTATTCCATTAATTAGTTTTGTGACATTTGGCAATTTTGGCTTGGGTTCATTTTAATATGTATATACACATGTATATGCACACACACATATATACATACATATTATATATGTTTATATATTAATATATAGTCACAAAAGATTACTTCTAAAATGGCTTTCTATTTTAAAATTCTATGAAAGATTTCTTCAATAATTCAAGAAGAACTTCTTAAGAGCTCTTTAAATAGTCTTAATATTTTGATGCCTAGGTGTTTAATATTTCAATTGAAAGAAAATATTGACTTAATCTTACACATTTCCAGATTGCACCATGAAATTGAGTTACAAGTAACTTATTAACTTTCTTGTATCTTCTAATATTAAAATAATTAAACCCAAATAAGATGTATTTAAATTGTATCTGACATGTAAGTCAAGCCAGAATATGGGGAATTTACAATTTCTCTGTACCTTCTTTTGCATTAGTACTGTAAATATAAAATAAGTTAACTTTAATAAGATACATTTATGAGACCTAGGTTATTTGATTGTCCTTTAAGGAAATTGAGCTGCTGAAACTTTATTTAGTCAGTATCTTATTCTTGGCTTCATTATCATCAGCAATTTTGGAAGTAGGTATATTGATCTCGTCCAGCCCAAGAAGACAAAATAATGAATCTTAGTAAAGTCATAAGCCAAAAAAAAAAAAAAAAAAAAGAAGAAGAAAAAAAATTAGGTGTCCAGTTGGTGCTCCTGTAAAGGATTTGTGTATTTTTATAGTATTTAATATAAATATGAAATGATATCTGAGAGCCCCATAAAGCTGCAGCTGTTATAATTTCAAACCTCATGGATGGCTACTGATTTCAGGAATTCAATGTGCTTTAGGGAAAGCTTTCCCAGAACCTATTCAAACAAAAATAAGTATAATAGACCTAGCCTGACATTAACAAAATGAAGTGGAAAATTGAGTCAATTAACAAACTAATCCAGAGTAGATTTTCATCACAACATATACAATATGAAAACTGATTTTACAGAACTATGTAAACTGTGGAACTGGTAGTATGCTAAAAACAGTCCTGCTGATAAACATGTGAGAAGAGAGGATGACAGATCTCATTTAGAGAAAAATGTGGGGGTTATCAGCCACTCACATCCAATTCCTGAACCAGCTTGACACCTTTAGTAGCTCCTTGCTGCTGAGAGAGACCATTCATGGCCCATTCTTTCTGCAGATCAATCAGTGTCCCTTCCAATTCCTCCCTGTTCTGTCACCTGAATGTGGCCTGGGTGACAGCACCTTCACTGTGAATTTGATTTTGTCCTTTGTACTTTGTACTTCACTCTGTTTAGTTTCTGAGCCTGCCTTCCCTTGGAAATGCTGTCTTTGATCGGTTGTGTTATATCTGAAGTTTTAGGTTGGTTATGCCCTACCCAAGGCCAGTTCTTTCCTCACATAACCTTAGCCCAAACTGGAGGCACAGCCCTCATATACTGTGGAAGTAGAGTTTGAGTTTTTCTGCAATTCTGTGACAATGGAATGCTTCTATTACTGTTTCCATTTACTAAATAGAGAAACAGGCTGGCAAAAGTGGTATATTCTGCTCCAGGCCCCTTACCTTAAATTTATGTCTCCTGACTCCCACCCCAGCTCATTTTACACAGCACGACATCGCCTCTGACTTCAGTCCTGAGTGAAAAGCTTTTGGCCATCGCAGCCCTTTCTTTGGGTCTCTTCAGAATTGAATATAGGTTCATTCCAACCTCCATGACTTTTTAAAATCTATATTATAGATATTCTATCTGGTTGTAAAATAAAACTCAGCCAGGATTATGCATTTCATTTGTATTCACCCAACTCAGTTATTTTGATTAAACTGGTCTCTTTTGGTAAGTCAGAGAACAAGAACTAAATGACAGAAGGAAATGTGTAGAAAATGACAACAGATCATGTACTTCCAGGCACAGAAATATACTGGTCTTCTAAATTAGTGAAAAGGAACAACAGAAACAGAAAATAAAGTAAATGGAAGAGCCTGGACTGTAGGGTATTTAAAACTTCTGATAGGAATATGAATAAAATGGCAAACTTAAGACATGTGCCAAAGAAAAAGTAACTTTTGTATTTGTTTACCCTCCAAGTGAACAGAATAAGGTTCTAATTTATGCTAGATCCTCAAATTTTCATGGAAATTTTCCAATATTTCATTGTGTTTCTTAGGAAGCTGTTATTTAATATGATAATGTAAAAAAATATTATGTGGATATTTTTAAGTACCAGCCTTTTATTTTTCTTTTGGACTTGCAGTAACCTTGTTATGTCAATATTAAATTCTAGGAAACAAGAATTATAAATGTATTTACCATAATTATAGCTTACACAAAATATTGACTCAAGATACTGAATTTCGTATCAATAAAGCTGAGATTGGAATCAACATCTCCTAATATCCCTGTCCTTGCTATATTTTCAAGCATGTTTTTTAACCTCTCTTATTTGTTAAATGTTACACAAGATGCCATTTACTTTGTGTTAGCTATGAACATTCACTAGCCCCAAACTATTACTCTTGAGTTATTTAGTCATCTTAATTCCTTGGAGGAAGGGGATAAAAAGTACTTGTGGGTCCCAGGCACTTGCTTTGACTGTGACCCCAAGGGGGAGAGATGGGGCTTTCCCGTGGATACTGGGGATTGGAAGTTTCAAACTATATGGCATGGAAAGCAGAAGCTGAAGGCAGCCTCCCATCACCCAAGCCATATGGAGATGTAGGCCTTGCCAGTAAATTATGTGACATCAAAGGACAAGGGGTGGTTCAAAGAAGTAGCAGGGGCCATTCAGAGAAGGTAAGGGCCATTTGGAGAAGCTAAGGGCTGTTCTTATCATCCAAACAAGGCCCTGCTAGTCGTGTTTATGCTCAATGCATAAACTTGGTCACTCAAAGGGAAACTTACAACTAAACCAGGCAGGATGATGAGACATCAAATATAATTTCTTTTATTCCAATTATAGGAGCCAACTCAGCTGAGGTACTTGCTATGGGCAGGGAGAATATGAAATGGGTAAAGAAAGACAGATTATAACACTCATCTATGAACATGAGGCCTGTTACAGAAATGAGGACTGGAATAGCATTGAATACTTTTCCTTATTTTGATAGGAATATATTTGTGTACAATATATTAACCACTTTTCTCTTTTCCTTTCTTCTATTCCTGTACAACCTAAAAAAAAAGATGTGTTAATAGCAATTAACTTTACATCTCAGTATTTAAGCTCCAGGATATCGATGGAGTGGATGAGGAAACAGAAAAACGGGCATCACCTAATTATATATAAAACTATATATGAGGGAATAACTACATCATATTAGGCAAAAGCATTGTATTTATTTGAAAGTTTAAGTATGTTTAAGAGCATCATGTGTGAACACCGATTAACAAGGATGGACTGTGGTCATTATACACTGCATCAACTTAGTTAACTAGAAAATATACCTGTAAATTATGGTCTGTGGGCCAAATATGGCCCACTTTTTTTTATAAATAAAGTTTTATTGGCACACAGACACTCCCATTGATTTTTGTACTGTCTGTATGCTCCTGAACCGTAATGGGAAAGTTGAATAATTGTGACATAGACCATATGGCCTGCAAAGCCTAAAATATTTACTCTCTGGCTATTTACAGGAAAGTTTGCCACCCACTGACCTAATACTGGAGTGCTAAGAATTCTGTTGTCTCTGGTTTGGGTTTAGAGTTGGCCACAAGAGAAGTAGTAACAAGATTTAGAAGATGAAGTTAAAGCAGCAGCCATTATGCCCTGATATTCAGCATAGGGTGACAGGTGCCCACAGAGCTTGCGCATGTTGTCACTCATCTACTGGCTTACCCTATTGAATTGGGATGGCAGCTGAACCCTAAGAGTCTCTAGTTCCTTCTGGATATCCTCTTTTAGCTTCTTCAAGTCCAGTGCCAGGAGCATGTACAACTCATGGAGGAGGAAGGCAAGCTTCTTCTGCAAGCCGCCTCCATTTGTGAGGCTGGAGGCCATGAGAGACAGCTATAACTTTCCATCTGTCTTCCTGGGATCCAGTTTTCCTTTTGTTTTAGTTTGCTAATGCTGCCAAATGCAAAACACCAGAAATGGATTGGCTTTTATAAAAGGGGGTTTATTTGGTTACACAATTACAGTCTTAAGGCTATAAAGTGTCCAAGGTAACACATCAGCAGTTGGGTACCTTCACTGGAGAATGGCCAATGGTGTCCGGAAAACCTCTGTTAGCTGGGAAGGCCTGTGGCGGGCGTCTGCTCTGGAGTTCTGGTTTCAAATGGCTTTCTACCAGGACGTTCCTCTCTAGGCTTCAGCTCCTCAAAAACGTCACTCTTAATTGCTCTTGGGGTATTTTGCCCTCTCTTAACTTCTCTGGAGTTAGAGTCTGCTTTCAACGGCCATCTTCAAATTATCTCTCATCTGCAGCTACTGTCTCAGCTTCTGTGCATTCTTCAAAGTGTCCCTCTTGGCTGTAGCAAGCTTGCTCCTTCTGTCTGAGCTTATATGGTGCTCTAGTAACTATTCAAGGCCCATGATGAATGGGCAGGGCCACACCTCCATGGAAATTATCCAGAGTTATCACCCACAGTTGGGTGGGGTGCATTTCCATGGAAACAACCTAATCCAAATGTTCTAACTTAATCCCCACTAATATGTCTGCCCCCACAAGATTGCATTAAGAATATGGTTTTTCTGGGGGACATAATACATTCAAACTGACACACCCATATATGCCACTTTGTCCTCACTCTTCTCCATATTACCCCAAGCTTTGCTTTTTTGAATCCTAGGCTGCTGACCTCCAGAGATTTTAGGTCCCACCACCAGACACAGAGGCAACAGCCTTCAGTAGACATCACAATCCATCAATCAAAATTGCGTAAGGTCCTTGCTCCGTATCACTCATGCTGTTTCTGCTTCCCTGAATGGACAGCAGTCTCTAACTTAACAATCCATTTCACCACCCTATTTACAACATCTATAAATACTCAGTTTCTAAAATTTTCTTTGAACCAGTTTCACCACCTTGCATGTTTCCCTTATGTTCCCATATGTTGAATATACATATGAAGTTCACATTTATAATTTTTTGAAAATTATATTCTAACAATGTCTAAGTTCTCCACTTATACTGGTGTCTCTTTTTATCTACACAGAGATAAAAACTATACCACAAACTAGTAAGTCTTTCTTTCTTGCTTTAGTTGATTAGTGGTTAAGGATAGTGTTCTAGTTTGCTAAGGCTGCCAGAATGCAAAACACCAGAGATGGATTGGCTTTCTTTTTTTTTTTTTTAAATTGTTATTTTTTTTATTTTGAAATAAATTCAAAGTTATACAGACAGTTGTAAAAACAATATTAGCCCCATACACAGAATTCCATCATACCCTGACCCCCCTCCCCCAGTAGCTCAATCCACCAACTTTAACTAGCTGTCACAGTGCTATTTCTTTCCCTCCTTCCCTATCATCCATCATCTATTGCTCTGTCGTCTGAACATATGAGAGTTAGCTGCACACATCCTTGAGCATTCACTATAATTCACGTATACACTTCCCATGAACAAGAACATTCTTTCATGCAATCCCATTAAGCGCAGCTAAGCAGTACAATAGATTCAACAATGATAAAAAGCTTACATTCTATATTTCCTTTTCCTTATGTCTCAACTGTGTCCCTTTGAGCCACTTGTCCTCTATCCTCCTGTCCCATCCAAGTTCATCCTTAGTATTCAATTGTCATCTAGTTAGACTGTTTTTTTTTTTTTTTTCAGTTGTGGAAACATATACAGCCTAAATCTTCCCATTCTACTCCCTCCCTAGCCTTTCATTAGTGGGATTAATCACGTTTAGAATGTTGTAATGCTTTTTTCCTCCATCCATTACTAGAAATTTCTCTTCACCTCAAACAGCAACCCTACACTCATTTCTTAACTCCCCATTGCCCCTTCCCCCATTTCTCTTAACCCAAACTCTACTTTTCATCTCTATGGTTATATTCTCTGATAATTTCTTTGTGTTTACTGTGGGGCTTAAAATTAACCTCTTAAATCCATATCAATCTTGTTTTTCTTTGATACCACCTTCACTTCAATAGGACACATAAACTATGTTCCTATACTCCTTCATTCCCCCACCTTTATAGTTGTCTAAAATTACATATTTTACATTGAGTTCAAAACCACTGATTTGTCCTTAGAGTTTGTGTATTTTACATCATGTAGGAAGTAACTAGTGGAATTACAATTCAAAAATTATTGACTTCTATTTGTATTCCATTGTGGTTGGAGAATGTGCTTTGAGTATATTCAATGTTTTTTTTTTTTTTAAATTTCTTGAGGCTTGTTTTATGACCCAGCTTATGGTCCCTTCTAGAGAAAGATCTGTGATCACTAGAGAAAAGTGAGTGTCCTGGTGATTTGGGATGTAAGGTACTATACATGTCTGTTAAAATTCTCTGTATCTCTTTCTCCTTTCCCTGTCTCTCCTCCAGCAGGGCTCCCCTCAGAATCTGAGGTAGGGCAGGTCTTTCATCAGCAAAGTCTCTTAGCATTTGTCTGTCTGTGAAAAATTTAAGCTCTCCCTCAAATTTGAAGGAGAGTTTTGCTGGATAAAGTATTCTTGGTTGGAAATTTTTCTCTCTCAGAGTTTTAAATATGTCATGCCACTGCCTTCTCGCCTCCATGGTTGCTGCTGAGTAGTCACTACTTAATCTTATGTTGTTTCTTTTGTATGTGGTGAATTGCTTTTCTCTTGCTGCTTTCAGAACTTGCTCCTTCTCTTCAGTATTTGACAGTCTGATCAGAATATGTCTTGGAGTGGGTATATTTGGATTTATTCTATTTGGAGTTTGCTGGGCATTTATGCTTTGTGTATTTATATTGTGTAGAAGGTTGGGGAAGTTTTCCCCAAAAATTTCTTTGAATACTCTTTCTAGACCTTTAGCCTTCTCTTCCCCTTCTGGGACACCAATGAGTCTTAAGTTTGGATGTTTTATTTTATCTATCGTATCCCTGGGATCCATTTTGATTTTTTTTTTATTTTTTTCTCCATTCTTTCTTTTGTTCTTTCATTTTCTGTTCTGTGGGCTTCCAGGACACTGAGATGTTGTTCGGCTTCCTCTAGTCTTGTATTGTGAATATACAGAGTCTTTTTAATTTGGCCAACAGTTTCTTTTATTTCCATAAGATCTTCTATTTTTTTATTTACTCTTGCTATGTCTTCTTTATGCTCTTCTAGGGTCTTCTTTATGTAGCTTATATCCTGGGCCATGGTCTTCTTGATGTCCTTTAAATCCTTTTCCATGTTTTCATTCCTCGATTGTAGATCTTTGATTAATTTTGCAAGGTATACTGTATCTTCCGATATTTTGGTTTGTGTGTTTGGAGTTGGATTCTCCATATCTTCTGGTTTTATCATATGCATTAAGATTTTCTGTTGTTTTTGGCCTCTTGGCATTTGTTTTGTTTGATAGGGCTCTTTCAAGTTGTAAAGAAAAAGGGATATTGATCTGATTTTTCAGGAGCACAGTTTGGTGATGTACGCTTTCTCTAACTAACCAGCAGATGGCGTCTGTGAGTCACCTATATCCCTCGAGTCAGATCTCAACTTTTTTTGCTGGAGCTCTCTGCCCTGAATGTGGGGCGTGAGTACAGGTAGCTAGGGAGGAAGGGCAGATCTAATGTTCAAATCCCCCAGGATCCTGGAGATTCAAGGCCGCCACACAAGTCTAAGCCTTCATTTCAGTTCAGCCCCAGCCTCTCTCTCTCGCTGATCCATAAACCACCGGACTTGGTGTAGCATCCCTGGGTTCTCCGAGCAGATCTCCCCTCCCAGCCGCACTCCTCCAGTAGCTCAGCCAAGGGAAGGCTGTGCTACGTCATCAGTGCGCGCCGTCCCACAAGGGAAGCCCCGGGCCGCCAGGCCGTGCGGCGGTGCACTCCCAGCCTGAAGCAAAAATGGCTGAGCGGGGCGTCTCAGCCCCCTCCTCCTCGCACCGTTCCCCCTTCCCAGCTCCGGGACAACTGGCGGGGCTTTGGGCTGTGGGCATGGCCCCGGGCAGGAGTTTATCCAGCCCTCCGGGGACTAGCTGCTAGCCACAGGGTTTCTTTCTGCTTCTGGCTCTTCCCTCTGTTCCCCTGAACCCAAGGGTATCTGCTGCGGGCTATCGTCCCGGCCAGACCGCAAGAGGCCAGCCCAGCCCCCTCTTGCTGTGTTTTTCTGTGTGGTTCCCACAATTGCTACTGAAGCCGCTCCTTTTTTTTTTTTTTTTTTTTAACAACCAGCTGGTCTCCATATGCTGAACCCTGGCTTCTCCAGCCCGCCTCATGGCTGCGGGTTTTCCAGCCAGCTTACTCACTCGTTTCAGAATGCCGACTCCCAGTTTCACCAAGTATATGGCTCCTCTGGAGCTAGGAGCCCTCATCCAGTTGGTGCATCGCTGTAACCGGTATTCTAGGTCACTTTCTGGTTTTTAGCTAGTGTTTTTCACGGAGGCGTTTTTTTTTGCCCTGTCCCAGCTAGCCACCATCTTAGTTCCTGGATTGGCTTTTATAAAAGGGGGTTTATTTGGTTACAAAGTTACCGTCTTAAGACCATAAAGTGTCCAAGGTAACACATCAGCAATCAGGTACCTTCACTGGAGGATGGTCAATGGTGTCCAGAAAACCTCTGTTAGCTGGGAAGTCACGTGATTGGCATCTGCTCCAAAGTTCTGGTTTCAAAATGGCTTCCTCCCAGGATGTTCCTCTCTAGGCTGCAGTTCCTCAAAAATGTCACTCTTAGTTGCACTTGGGATATGTGTCCTCTCTCAACTTCTCCGGGGCGAGAGTCTGCTTTCAATGGCTGCTTTCAAACTGTCTCCCATTTGCAGCTCCTGTGCTTTCTTCAAAGTGTCCCTCTTGGCTGTAGCTTCTCTTCAAAATGTCCCTCATAGCTGCACTGAGTTCCCTGTTCGTCAGCACATTTATATGGCTCCCCTGATCAAGGCCCACCGTGAATGGGTGGGGCCATGCCTCCATGGAAATATCTCCTCAGAGTTATCACCTAGGTATAACTAGTTTCACCACCTTGCATGTTTCCCTTATTAATCAAGATAGGTTAAATTAATCTTTGACATATGTTAAATATACATATGAAGTTCACATTTATAATTTTTTGAAAATTATATTCTAACAATGTCTAAGTTCTCCACTCATAGTGGTGTCCCTTTTGTCTACACGGAAATAAAAAATATACCACAAATTAGTAAGTCTTTCTCTTTCTTCCTTTAGTTGATTAGTGGGAATTAGCCATGAAGTAATGTTTTAAGAGACACTGACAAATTCATTTTCAGTAAACATATCCATCAGTCAGGAATTTTAAGTACCTCCCTGAGTTCTCTTTGTAGTGTTCTCTTTTAATATAGACATGGTCCTGGGGGAGGTTACATGTTATACAGAATGATCTGTTGTTTAATTTTCCTCCCTTCAGAAAGATTAAAGATGACATAGCTAAAAGAAAACTTTTTGTAGGTTTTTGTTTGTTTTCTTTTGTTTTTAATGCATCTTATCTGGTGTCATAAATGGAAAGTTCAGAAGTATTAAAGATGACTCACAATAATACTGACTATGTGGGGTTCCACAGGCAGCATGAGGCAATATAAAAATACTCCTAACAAGAAACAATCGGAGAGTCCACTCACTGTATGGCAGAAATTACACCATCTATTTTGTATGATGCTGTTAGCACCTCTTAGATTGTTCACATTTACTTTTCACCTGTTCCATTTATAAGTTGCTGTGTAACAAAGCTCTCTAACATTTAGTGACTCAGCTGGGTGATTTTTCTATTCCCTGCATGGTTCTGCTTCATTTAGCACTGACTGGGCTTACCTGGTAACACTCAGCTGAGAGCTCTTCTGGTCTGGAGGGATCAAGACAGCTTCCCTCATGTTTCTGGTTTGCCTGGGCTGGGATGGCTGAAAGGCTGAACTCTGCTGGGTCTTCTCCCATGTAGTCCTGGCACGAGGTCTCCCTGGTGGGGCCAGATTGTGAAATAGTAACTCTGGGTTTCAAGAGATTCAGGGTTGGAAGTCTCCACTCTTCTGAAAGACTAGGTGTTACGGATCAAAACACGTTCCCCACAAAGACAAGTTCAAGTCCTAATGCTACGTTCTGTGAATGTGTAAATAGGATCTTTGAAGATGTTATTAGTTAACATGAGGTCAAACTGGATTAGGGTGGGCCCCGGTCCAATATGACTGAAGTCCTAACAAGGAGAGGAAATTTGGGTGGAGACACAAGGCAGAGAGAGAGAGACGGCCATGTGATGGAGGCTATGCCACAAGTCATGGAACGTCATGGATTGCTGGCAATGCCAGGATTCAAGGGAGAGTCATGGAATGGATTCCCCCATTTAAGAGGAAGCATGGCCCAGCTGACACCTTGAGTTTTGGCTTTTGGCCTCCAGACCTGTGAGATAATAAATTTCTGTTGTTTAAGCCAATTTACCTGTGCTACTTTCTCATAGCAGCCCTGGGAATCTTAGACACTAGGCCTAGAACAGACATAGTTTCATCTCTGCCAGCCTGGATTGAAAGAGTAGCGAAATAGAAATCACATCTCGATGGGAAGAGGGTCAAAGAATTTTCAGCCAACATAATCCACTATACCACCTTATTTAGCTCATGAGGCCAATAGTATTATAATCTTCACAGTGAAAGAAACTTACTGTTCAAAATAGTCCATGATACTATCAAAGGGGACTTCTCTTGGCTTAGTCTTACATTTCCTTAATAGTTACTGGTTTCATGTATCTTAGCTAATGTCACTTTTTATCATCCAGGTACTTTGAGAGTGCTTAAGGGATAAATAAAATTTCAAATATCAAATAGATAAAGAAACATTATTCTTGGGTCAGTGCTTCCTCTTTTCAAAGATAATTATTTTAAATGATCCCTCAGAGTCTTGCACCACTGGAATTATTATATCATATGAGCACATTGAGAAATCTGTCTGCTACAAAAGGAAAATAAATACAATAAGGGTAAGGAGCTACAATCATGTTTTACTGTGAACTTAGATGTGTTTTGATATGCACATTTGTTTATCATGCCAGTGGTATTTCTTAGTATAGTAAGTTTTGGTTATTTTGCAACTAAGGAATAAATACAAGTCTGAAATCTTTGGCTTCTGATTTTGTTTGTACTAGTAGCATGTTTTAGCTGCTACTGCCTAATTAGTTCAGAATTGTAATTCTTGGTCTCACTCTTAGAATATGTTCATTTGTATATTTTTAAATATTTGTATTTAAAATCTCCTCTCCACAACTGTAATGACTTCAAACATGAGCATATGCTTTAATTCTCTGGCATTTTATTGCCCTCAGTTTCATACTCCTTTTACTATTTTTTCCAGGTTTCCTTATAGAATAATGCTAATAGAATTATTGAAAAATGTAATATTAAGATAAGGAAGGACTATATTCATTTAAAGGCATTGCTGTGCCATGAATTGCACTAAGCACTATACATAATTCAAAGAAATCAGATGAAGTAGGTCTTTTTATTCTTATCTTTTACATTTTTAAAATGTGCACATGAAGACATAAAAATATTAAGAAAATTACCCAAGTTTAAAAATGAAAAAGGAGTAAAATTATAATTTGAACCCATGTTAATTCTTAAGGTACATAGATTAGAAATAAAATGACTGTTAAGATGGCACACAAAACTAAGATTTGGAGCTTACTCTTATGACTCTACCAATGAAAAATTCAGAAGTTTTATTTAAAAATTGTATGGGAATAAATAAAATAATAAATGAGCTAATTTTTAGGTAATTAGCAGACAAATCTAATAATACATACATTGTATCCAAAAATTAGATGAAAGTATTGAAAATGTGGGTCATATTTTTGTCTGTTTTGGTGTATGGATATCTTAAGTACACCTACCCTTGGATCTTTATAAATCTTAATTAAAACTTTGTGGAATTTAGTCAGTCATGCACATTATACCCCCCAGGGCACAGTAAAGTCATTCACCTGTGGCCTTCCTGCTTCTTTCCTTGCCCTCACTCCATCCATTCTCACCCAGCAGCCAGGATCCTTTTCAAAACTAAACCACATCATTGTTCTTCTACGCAATGCCTCCCCATTTCATTCTGATAAATAGCCAAAATTCTCACAATTGTCATCATCAGCTGCTCCCTTTCTTTACTCATGTCGTGTCTGATTTTTCTCTTTTAGGGCCTTTGCACTACCTGTTCCTGGAATATTCCTCTCTAGGTTTCTCTATGACTGATTCCTTCACCACCTTCTGATCCTTGCAGCATTCCCAATCTCTGTCTACACCTCACCCCTTCAGTTTCAGCCCATCTGACATTCCTTCTCTCCTCACCTTTTTCTCCTTTCCCTTTTGGTAAATAATACCTTTCACCTTTTATTGTTTTTTTCTATCTTTCTCACTAAAAGATAAACCCTAACCGGTGAAAATCTTTCTTTTGTCCTCCGATGTATCCTAAGTACTAGAATAATGTTGGACATTTAATAGTTAATAATTTGAGGTTATATTAAGTAAATTAAATTTATAAGTGTTCACACTGTGTGATACCTGCACACTTAACCATGTGTCAACCTAACAGTAGAAGTAAGAATATGGTTCAAATTATAGTTTTGTGCCAGTTTATTGTTTTGTTCTGTTTTGTTTTAAATATAAGAAAAGGTCAATTTGTTTACACAGATTCAGATATTGCCAACATTTTTACATTTTCGGATAGATCCTATTTCTTTCATAATTTGTTATGCATGGAAAGCAAAGCCTGATTATGGACTAATGTGTTAGTTCATGTTGGTGAAATGGTGCTTTAAAAAAACAATAGCAATTTTCAGTACATTGTTCCTGAGTTTTGACATAGATGTGAATTCTTTCTGTTTCTATAATAATTTGGATAACTGAACAAGTGTCTCAACAATGCTTCAATTATTATGCTTGACGGCATTAGAAGATACTCAACATGGACCATCTGGTTTAGAATTGTGGATGGCAGTTTATAGTGCTCTTTTTGTATGCAGAATCTGAAAAACTGACAGTACAGCCCAGGTGTAAGAAGTGTCTACTAAGATCATCCGTCTTTTCCCAGTGAGAATCCCCATGGACTCCCTTCTGCCATTCCAATTTAGAGGTTTAGTCTCTGTGCCTGACAGCTTGAGTGATATTTTTAGCCCAAGAAAATTTGTCTACATAGTTTCACTCTGTCCACATCTTGGGTGGTTTTAAAATATTTTGATTTCTTTCCTTCCCTCTCTCCTAAAAGCATGGGTCTATATAAATTCTGATCTTTCCATAGCTCATGTTTATATGAATACATAAAATCAGAAAATTTGCTTCACATGTAATTTGTAGATCTCTATTCCCTGATGGGAATTCACTGCTAAACGTAAGTGTATTATACTGCTCTAATGGGCTTCATGAAATATTTTAAATCATTAAACAATAATGATGATTGATGCACATTAAATGTTTCATCAAGCTGAGTGGTTTACATGCATTATCTCAATTCATCCTAACAACAATCCAGTGAAGAAGATACTGCTATTCTACCTCATATAAGTGAGGGAATTAAGAACGGAGCCATTAAGTTGGCCACACACTTATTATATGAGGGGACAGGGCTCCAGTTTAGGCCACTCTGAATCTGAAGTCTGTGACCCATGGAGAGTCAATGAAGGAAAGTTGCTGGAAGATAATTTTATTTTTTACTCAGTGCATTCTTTAAATCCAGTACTTCATCATTAGATTTTTTTATAGACATATATGTGTGTGCACATGCATGCATGTGTATGTGTTTGTATGAAACTTCAATGTGCAGTCTTGATTGAAGTTGTGGCTAAGGGAAGGTTAGGGGCAAGGTAACCAACTTAGAAATGCACAATGCTTGACCTGAGTTCCTAAAAGATGCCTTTTACCATTCTGGAAGCTGCTTCTTATTTCCAAACTAGTTCAAATAAATAGTTTTCTCAGTAGAAGGGACATAAACCTGTTTAAAAATAGCACTGTTGCTTGGTGTCACCAAGATCAAGTTAATGAAAGGCATAGATTTTTACTTCTCTAAATGATCTAGTAAAAGTTACTAAGTCTAGTATATGAATTTTATAGAAAGAGATAAAATAAAAGTATGTGGGCATGTATTATGCTTATGACAAACAGGTATTCTCAAACAATCAGAAATTAGACAGACTTACCTCATATCCATGCCACTTGGCCAGCTCAATAATGGAAGTCCCAAAACCCTACATCTTTCATGGTCTACATCCAGAATAGTTTCACTGACTCAGGGGTTGCCCTGCTGTTTCTGGGCTTTGCCATCTCAACTTTCCTGATCTATTTACTCTTGAATCATTTACTTTATCTCTGCTTGATAAACGTGTACACCTCTCATATCTGTCATTTGATATTAAGCATCTGGCATTGGATATTGATTTGCATTGTCATCAGCAACTCACACTCACACCTTGAGTTATTCCTGCTGCTAGCTATATAAAGAAATTCCTTCCTCCTTTGCAAATTCAGCCTTTCCTCAAGGGACTAATGTGGCCAACTTAAATGTGGGTTATCTAGAGTTATCATTATCACTAGTCATCTTAAGGCACACAGTGTGCACTTAATGATTACTTGATGACAAGTGACAAGTGTCCAAATGAATCATTAGACCACACATACTGCAGTGTTTAGTCTTGGTGACATAATATTCAAAGGAGAATGATGATACAATACTTAAAGGGAAGAAATGTGAAATGTGATAGCTAGGTTCATGTTTCCACTTGATCAGGTGATGGTGTCCAGTTGTTTGGTTAAGCAAGCACTGGCCTGATTGTTACTGTGAGGACTTTTTGTGGACTTAAATCATCAGTAAGTTGATTACATCTATGGCTGATTACATAGTCAACTGAGGAGATTGTCTTCAACAATAAGAGATGCCTCAGCCAATCAGCTGAAGGCTTTAAAAGAAGTTATGATTTCTGCAGTTGGAAGAGAGAATTTCCATCTCTACTTCAGCCAGTCAGCTTCTCCTGGGGCATTCATGGAAAATCTTCATTGGAGTTCCCAGCTTGCAGCCTGCCCTATGGAATTTGGATGAGTACATCCCCACAGTCATGTGAGACAATTTTTATAAAAATCTCATAATAATTAGGAGAGATAGTTCCTATCAGTTCTGTTTCCTTAGAGAACCCTAACTAATGTACCCCATATCACACATCTCATAATATGGGATTTTTCCAATTTCACTGTTCTTTACTTAAATGGATGCTCTGACTACGAAACAACAGATCCTGCTTAATGAGAAAAGTAGTAGACCCGTGGCTGAGAACATTTTTTAATTCTAGATTTGAGCAATGTATGATAGAATTTATTCACAAAACCCACAGAAAGCATTTTTGAAAACTGAAAAAATATTTGCAATTTTTGAAAAGTACCAGATAGTGGTTATTATGATTCTCATATTTTAAGGGAATCAAGGAGCCAATGAAACATTTGTGCATATGTGTATATCTCACTTATGCACATTTCTTCTAACAGTGTTATTTTCCCAGACATTATAATAAAATAATTTTTCTTCTGCTATCTGTTAATTTCACCAGTTGGAATAATTTATGTCAGGACTATCCAACATGATTTGAGTTAAGTCTTCTAGAAAATAATTTGGTTCAGGGAAAGACTAAATTCTAAGATAAGAAAGAAGAATGAACTCTTTCTCCCTACATGATAAACTCAGTGTGGTAGACTAAACTAAAATTAAAAGAAAAACAGACAAAGGGGGTTCTTCAGAACACTATTTATGCTTCATATGTTTTCTTTTGTATTTCATCTTTTCAACCCTATCTCTAAAAATGATGGAGACATGAAAATTCCAGATTTTCCTAGATAAAACATTTTCTAACTTTTTTTAGGTGGTTAGAGACTCCAAAGGATTGTATATTCCTTCATCTATATGGACCACTTTAGGGTAAAAATGTAAATTGTCTTGTAAGTTGTACAATATTTAGAAATAATGGGTACTCACAATTTTAACAAGTATACCAATTAATTTAATTCAACTCTTCTTTCATTAATTACTTTATTATTTTATTTGTCCTGAATTCTTGACATTACTTGTAGTTTCCAAATAAACTTTCACAATGCAAATAGTAAAATAAACTGCCTTGTTCCTTGAATTTAAAAAAACGGTATAAAATTCACAAACTTTCTTGTTGTAATAGGAACAAAAAAAGAACAGCCAGATCTTTTTCATTGCTTTTCCTTTTTAAGTCACAGGAATCACTCAAACAAATTGTAGAAAAAGAAAGACATGTATCGCCTCAAATCACACAGCACTTTAAGGCTATAGTGCTGCAAAATGTGTTGGATCCAGGCACTCACTTGGTCCCATCAAGTCAGTATGTCTGGCTCAGCCACTTGTGTAGACTCAGAGTGTATAGACCCTTTAGATGCTCCACATTTTGGAAAGATGTTGCATTAGTTTCCTGTGGCTGCCAAAGCAAATCACCACAAATGAGGTGGCTTAAAACAACAGAAATTTATTCTCTCACTGTTCTGGAATCTAGAAGTCCAAACACAAGGTATTGGCAGGGCCAGCCACCCTCCAGGGGCTTTAAGGAAGAATCTTTCCTTGCTTCGTCCAGGTTCTGGTGGCCCTGGCCGCTCCTTGGCTATGGCAACAGAACTCTTAATCTCGACCTCCATCTGCACTTGACCTGCTTATCTCTATCTCTGCATCTCATCTGCTATCCCTATAAAGACGGTAGTCATGTTGGTTTAAGGTCCAATCTAGTTCAGTATGACCTCATCTTAACTTGATTATATCTGTAAAGATCCTATTTCCAAATAAGGTCACTTTCACAAACCTAATCTGGGGTTAGGACTTCAACAAGCCTTTTGGAGTGACACAATTCAACTCATGTCAGATGTCCTCCAGCAGCTGCAGGTTACCTGAACCTGGATACTCACCATCCCAGAAGGAAACTCATTTTCTCCTTTACTGTGTCTATTTTAAACTCCAAATATATTGGTTTTCTCAAATCATCATCTCACCCCTGGGCCTGGAAATGGAAACACTTATTATCTATTCTGGGTCTTGTTCATCCCTGTGATGAGTAAAATTAGGATGCACCAGATTAGGGAAGGGGATTCTCAAAAGAAAAAAAAACAAACAAACAGGAGGGAGATGCTCACTTTCTTTCAAAAAGAAAAGAAATGGGAAGAGATGCTGGGCAGGATAAAACAGATGGTACAATTTTAGTGGTAAAATAAGTTTTAGAAATACTCTATCCTAACTATCTCATTTTATAGATGAGGAAGTTGAGGCATCTGGAGAGTTACTTGCCTTGCCAAAGTCACATTGCTAAATAAAGACGATAGTGAGAAAATTACATGCGTTTCTGATTGTTCTTTCTAAAACCTTACGAAAACTTTTGCAAGTGATATATATGGAATGTTTTAAAGGGAAAGAAAGTTAATTGTATTAATTATATATTTGCTTCATCCTTACATTCCTCTACATGATGTTTCCTCTATCTCCTGCATTTCCTTTAACCCAGGGAGAGCAATCTACATGGTGATTCATTTGTAATGTAATCAAGGATAAAGTAAGTCTGAAAATTTGTGCTTAGAACTTAAAATTAATTGCCCTTGTCAGAAAATAGTCTTTTCCTTGTTTAAATTACTTTCTAGCAGTATGTACATACATACAAAAATATCTCTCCTAATGGAAAAATGAGTTCAACTAGTTCCTTATCATCAACCCTTATCCCCTGCTGCCCCTGCCCTTTATATTCAGAGATAAATATATATTACAGATGTGAACCCACTAATATGCATTGAAAATCCGTGTGTAGAATTAGAGGAGGCACCCAATTTTCCAAATTATCTTTTATCTTCTCCAGTTCTGATCCATTGGCTTTGTGGATTGCAAGGGGTTCATAATATATATATTTGGTCTTGGGGCCCTCTGCCTTTAAAAAAAAACAAAACAAAATACTGAGTTACTGAATTCACTCTGAGCACATAGGCAGGACAAACCCATTATATAAAATTGCTTGGCATATACCAGAAGCCATTCATTGTACATTTAGGATGGATTGTATGGTGTGTAAATAAAACTGTTAAAAAAAAATAAACAGAAGAAGAAAATCCACTTGGCAAACTCTGAAGAAAAATTATTATAGGTTGAATTATTTACTCAATCTATTCCTGTGGGTGTATACCTATTGTAAATAGGACTTTTTGAAGGTGTTATTTTAGTATAGGTGTGGCCAACTGAATCAGGATGAATCTTAATCTATTACTGGAGGCCTTATAAAAGAGAAAGCCTCTGGAAGGAGCCAGAGGCCAGAACTCAACAGAACCTGGGAGAGAAAGGAGAAGACACCACAGTGGGCATTGCCACGTGACAGAAAAGCTAAGGACCAAGATCACTGGCAGCCAGCCCCGTCAACACCACGGTTTTCAGGACGAAAGCATCACTCCTTGACTTTGGCCTTCTCCTAGCATCAAAATTGTAAGCCAATAAATTCCCTTTGTTTAAACCAACCCACTGTATGTTATTTGTTTTAGCAGCTGGGAACCAAAGAGAATAATCATTTAACATAAACCAGAGGTATTCAAAGAACTTAACATTTTCCTAGAGCCATCCCTAATCCTTTTAATACCAGACTCAAAATGAAGAGATAAATAAATAACATTCCAAGGCATAAGTGTCAGCACCTTATCTGTGTGCACACAGAAACAAAGAAACTTCTACCAGAAAGTACCTTCCAGATGTCACATGAAAAGTCTAACCACTAAAGGCACCATCTGATTTTGTTTTCACAACTCTAAAAACTTTACAGTTTTCATAATTGGCAATATATATGTGTGGAGTATACACAAACATACACATATACATATATAAATAAATTTATTCATGTACAAATGTATATATTTATACACATAGCTAAATACATAAATGTGTTAAATATGTAAACCTATTTGTTTCTTTGTGGAACACAGCGACAGACAGCAAAGTTGTGACGCCTTTGTTTTCCAGTGGTCCATGTGTCTCCCCAGAAATCTATCCTCCTGACATTTGAGGGAGTATCTGCCTTCTTGCTTAAGCGGCGAGGCATGAAAGAATTACCTCCAAAATTAGAGAAATAAATGGACAGAACTGGCAGTCAGACCAACA
This sequence comes from Choloepus didactylus, assembly GCF_015220235.1. Classification (NCBI taxonomy): domain Eukaryota; kingdom Metazoa; phylum Chordata; class Mammalia; order Pilosa; family Megalonychidae; genus Choloepus; species Choloepus didactylus. The sequence goes on from NC_051311.1 coordinate 20,615,254, forward strand.
GCAACTTATGTCCTCGTTAAGAATATGTGAGGGTTTTCACATCCCAGTTCATTTCCTGTTTAATATGTGGTTTGGGCATTTTGAGGAAGAAATTTAATTTCAAAATTGTCTCAATATGTTTGATGACAAGTATCACACTGTTTGAAAGCACATCACTCTGAGTGACATATCTCTTGTGCACTCCTTACTGGTGTGCCCAGAAATTTCTTTTTTTCTGTTACAATTTTCTCTTAGAAAAACAAAACAAAACAAAACAAAACAGTATGCTGTTGATGAATAATTAACAAAACCCAACTATATCACATATTTTGGCCCTGCATATTTGTGTCAAATTAACATGAATGAAATTCATCCTTACACGGTAAAATTCTAATATATAGAGAAATATTTCTCCCTAGGTTTTTCCCCTTCTGCATTAGCTACACATAAGCTTGCAAAATTATCTTCTTTATCCTAGCATTCTTCAGGTTCATCTGTAAAGGCATGAATTCATAGTCTTTACTTATCCTAACTAGATCCTTTACAACTTTCAGAGTAAAAACTCTGATGAATTCCCATCACTCATTAAACAAGAATAAAACCAAAAATAACTTGAGGCAATTTATCATTTGTCTTATGTCTGAATACCAGAGCTAGTGCTCACATACAGAGGTAGAGTCCAGTGAAATTACATTTTGTAAATATGAATATAAGAATAGAGAAGACAAAATGCACAGGTGTCTTTGACCCTCCTCGCCATTCTTATGTGAATCTCTATTTTAATAATGAAAGAAAACATCAAGTCCTTTAAAATTCACCTAACTAAAGAGAGGAAATCTGATGGTGTTTGTAACCAAAAATGGGATTGGAATTCAGCACTAAAATTCCTGATAGAAAGTATCAGCAAAGAAAAGTAGGTTACACATCATTCCATTTATATATGTATATATAAATTACTAACAGCTATTACATAACCACTCTGTGAAAGACATTCTGCTGCTCCACATAGGAGACACAAAGAAATACAGAAAAATTCCTTATTATCATGGAACTTACAAACCAGACAGGAAGATACAGAAATTGCTGCAGTACTGTGTCAGAATTTGTACAATTCTTTACCAAATACTCTTAGTCAAGCACATACATGGAGTATTCTCAGTATAAAAGTGAGTTAGTGTAAAGCTATATGTTATTTGTAAAAAAACAAATAAGTGATATAGATAATTAGAGTTATATTATCTGAGTTGTGAGTAATACACAAGTTAATTCATGTAGGATGTTAGCCAGGAACTAGGGTCTGTGGAATATGTAGGACTGGTTTAAAGGTAAATAGCTCCCAAGTAATGTCATTCTAGTGTATTAGCATTATTTACCATTGTTACCTAAATTTCTAGAGCAGTCTCTTGAGTATTATTCCAGAATGGCTTGTTTCAGGAAGGCAAATTGAGATAATAATCGTTCACTTCCAATTTTATGCAACAGATCACTTTTAATATGATGACTCTTTATGCTCTTCCTTCTGACCCAATACAACTTGATTATTTGCTTAAGGAAAGAAGGCTGAGCAAAGACAGATGGTCATGGAATCCTAGTTTATGAAGTTCTGCAGAAGTAGAAAAGTGAATTTTCCAATATTAACTAAATACAGAACTGTCCAGCAAAATTTATTGAAATCCCTAAGAAGAGAGATTATAGGTGGGGAGACAGCTTAAGAGGAATCACGTGGTCCTTCCCTCTCTGTGCTCATCTCTTGTCAGTTTCTTCTCCCCTTGCCCTGATCCCTCCCTCTACTCCTTCTTGGACCCTTTGCTCTTCTTCCAGCACTTTAAAAACAGCTCAGCCTCAGGGCCTTGTCACTTGCTGATCCCGTCCTGGAACACTCCTCTCTAAGATATCCTCAGTGTTCACTTCCTCACTTCCTTGAGGTTTGACTGAAATGTCACCTCCATGTCAAAGTCTTGACTTACCTTCCTCTCTAAAATAGCAAATAGCATCTCTGCCTTCCCCCATCAATGTTTATCAACTTTCTCCACTTTGTTTCTCTTCACGGCATTTACTGAAACCTGACTACATTTTCTATCCGTGTTTATATGTTCATTCCTCCTTAACCCCCACTCCCCGCCAACACATACACAAGAAGCCTTTGAGGTTAGAGGTTCTGCTTTTCCATTGTTTCTTCCCCAGAACCTAGAATATTGTCTGGCAAATAATACTGGGATTTCAAATATATTTGTTGAATGAATTATTGCAGTCAAGTAGAAATCATAGAACAAGGCCATTGCGTGGTATGTAACAGTTCCAAAGCATTTTGGAGTGCAAGATCAGAAACCAAAAAACAAGGCTACTGCTGTTCACAAGTGCCTTTCCCATGGTGAGATTCTTAACTGCAATCTATGATAAATACAGCAATTCCAATACTTTGAGTACTTTAAATGGTTTATTCTGTTGTATATTTTATTCTCAGTGATGCTACAAAAAATCCAAGCATATATATGAAAGAACTGAAGTCATTCTCTCAGACAGGTTTTTGTTAAATCCATGAAGATAACTTTTTAATTGAATTGATCTATGATTTATATCAAAAGAGGTTTTTGTTTTGTTTTGTTCTGTTTTAATACTTCTCCTGTTCCTCAGGACTGTGTTCCTGGTTTTCCCTCAGAATCTCTCTGCAGACTTTGCCATTCCAATACTTTCTCCAATTGCCTCGACCAGCAGAGGTTGCTCTTTCAATGAAAGATCATTTGCTATGGTTTTCTGCAAAATATTTTTCAGCACACTATAAACAGTCATAGCTAGCTTCATCTCCGAATTTCTGCTCTTAAATAAAAAAGTTTTGGAAGTGTAAAGAAAACCAAAACTAGCATATCTAGAGATACTATTGCTTACATTAAAGAAAAGCAAAATGCTTATTTGACATGCCAGAAAATCCTGAAATTATTTTATTGTGTTCATTGTATTTATTTTCTTGTATCCATTTTGTTGTTGTTTCTATTGTTTGTATACACTCATTCATTCATTCACTCAACAAACATTTACTGTTTCTCAGTCACGAGTCATGCACTGTGGCGAGTACTGGTGCTTAAAGAGGGATAAGTTGGAACTCCTAATCTTCTCTTTACTGTCATGACTCAGGTCCAGGAGAAAAAGTAGTCCTTAAATGTTTGCCTTCTCTTCTCTCTTGAGAACTCTTCAACTAAGTAGGTAGTGCTCTCATGTTGCATCGATTTGGTTTTAGATTTTGGTCTCCTTTCTGCCCCCCAGCTCGGTATTAACCCACACTCTTTCCAAGTCACCCAGAACCCTCTGTTCAGCCATATGTTAAGGTTACAAAATTATCCAATAACTCATTCCTGTGCTTGACACATCCTTGGGCACCACCATAACTGAGGATTTCCAACAGTCCCAGGCTTAGCCACAAAGAATGTACTTTTTCCTAATGGAAATTTGGGAATTTCTGGAAGACTGTCAAATAAATCAGACGAGGGGAGGTCCATCCTGAACACAATTTATAGCTCAGACTCATAAAGGTAGTCTCTCTTTATAAAGCAAGTAATTATTTTCAAATTGAAAAGCCTAAGGTCAAATGAAGGGCATTTTGTTCTTAATAGTGATTCTTAAAGGCACTGTCTTATCAACATCCCAACCTATCTTAACCATGATGATGTTTTCTCATCTCTTCAGAGCATCACTGAAAGTCTTTCCTCCGTTTCCAGGAGGCAAAAAGATAACTGAGACTGTTTTCAATTGCAGTAGCCAAAAACAAAATTAAAAGAATACATACGTGACTTCCCTGCTAAGGCAAAATCCACGTAGGTTATAAAAGACACTAAAGCTTTCAAAAAGGATTAATTCATAGCTTTGTGTTTTCAAAAAGGGAACTGAATCAAAAAACTTACCCTATGGTTGATTGAATACCTGGACTCTTATTATAAGTATATTACTTAGCCAAGGGCTATAGGGTGGATTGGGATAATTAGAAAGTCCCATTGCCCACTTTTACTCCCTCCTGTAATTGAGGCCTAAAATTCATTCCTTTACCTCAATCATGTACCTCTTGTGAAAATTTATGTGCTCCAGGAAGGCATACCATGTTGATGTAAGTGGCTCTTCACACTTCACACTTCAGTGTGAATTAAAGAGCTGATTAAAAATTTAATAAGAGGGAGACTAAATGTGAAGGCACCGATCATTTGAGAGAAAGATGCCCCATACTGATAAAGGATATAAGAGTATAATGATAAGGAACATTTGAGATGAAACACACAGGGAAGTTGTTTTTGACTTACCTAGTTCATTTGAACATCACCATGAACGTATTAAATTTGATGAGTAGTATAACTCTAATGCTTTACTCAAATGGAAGCTAATATGAGCCACATTTATATGCTTGTACTACATTTTCAAACTGTAACATGCACCTTAGATTGTCTAGCTATTGGTGCTTACATTTAAAATAGGATAATGCCCATCAGTCCATTGAAGTACATTAGCCAAGTAATGATTATTACCTCAACGTGTACTATAAACATTTTGGCATACATTATTCAGCAAAAACGAGTTTTAATTCTCATGCATTCTGACTATGACATGATAAAAGTTTAACAGCACATTAGATACTTTTGATTTATTCCCACAAATACCAAAGCAAGCCTTGGTTAAAAGTATATGTCTGTTAGCTTGTTGGGGCTTACAAAAGTTTTCCATTACTTATGTTATTATTTCTTGTGTTTTTGTGGTTATCAGAGAAAAGCAGTTTCCATTAGAATTTGCTATTTTTGTTTTTCAGCTTTAAAATATTTTAATTTCATTTATTTATTCACACAGTATACAGATGGATATATTTTTGCATATTGAACTGTGGTTTTTCATGAACTCTTATGATACAGTCCAACTGCTCATGCTAAAGTCCCATTTCCTTCACAGTTGTTTAAGTGAATTAAAAAAAAAAACACAGATGCATTCATTATGCTCAGAAATTTTCTTTCATGAATGGGTACAAAGTTATTTCATTAGGCCTTGATCATTCTTATATCCTTCCTTCCTTAAACAAGTATTTTAATACTTTCTCTGAAATTTTTTTTATGAACGTGACCTGGATGACTACAATATTGAAATTATTGCTTAATAATGCCTGACATTGAACAATGAATCTAATTCAAAACACATATTTCTTTAACACCTGCCCTGTGCCCAAAATAAGAAGCAAAACGATGGTTAACATGAGTTCCAGTTTGCTAATGCTGCCCTTTTGCAAAACACCAGAAATGGAATGGCTTTTATAAAGGGGGTCTATTTGGTTATAAAATTACAGTCTTAAGGCCATAAAGTGTCCAAGGTAAAGCATCAACAATAGGTTATCTTCACTGGAGAAAGGCCATTGGCATCTGGAAAACCTCTGTTAGCTGGGAAAGCACATGGCTGGCATCTGCTTGCTCCCAGGTTGCATTTCAAAATGGCATTCTCCAAAGTGTTGCTCTTAGGGTGTTTTGTCCTCTCTTAGCTGTAGTTGCTCTGTGTCTGGGCCTATGTGGCTCTTTTTAAAGTGCTCCAGTGATCCAAGAAAGACCCATCCTGAATGGGTGAGGCAACGTCATGGAAATAATCCAATGAAAGATCTCACCCACAGTTGACTGAGTCACATCTCCACAGAAACACTGAACCAATAGATCCCAACCTAATCAACACCAACAAATCTGCCCCCACTGAGTGCATCAAAGAATGTGGCTTTTTCTGGGGGACATAATATATACAAACCAGCACATTTCACCCCTTGGACCCAGAAAAACATATTCTTTCCAAATACAAAATACATTTATCCTACCACAGTATCACAAAAACTTAAATCATTTAAGTAACAGTTGGGGAGTACAAGATCTCATCAAAATCAATTACAGGCGTGGTCTGTTCTAAAGCAAAATTCCCCTCTAGCTGTGGACCTCTGAAATCTAGAACAAATTATCTGCTTCCAATATACAAAGCAGGGACATTCATAGGATAAACATTCCCATTGCCATAAGGAGAAACAGTAAGGAAAACAGGGGTTAAGGGACCAAAACAGCTCCTAAAACCCACAGGGCAAACTCCATTAGATTTCAAAGTCTGAGAGTCATTTATCGAATGACATTGTATCCTTGGGGCTTGAGACAGCAGGAGTCTAGCCCTTTCCAAAGGCCTACACAGCAGCCCTTTCCTCCCAAAATGCTGGGGTGGGTGCTCCAACGTATCCACACATTGCGGAGACCACCTTTTTCTTTGCCCCACCCTCCTCAAACATCAGGGTGCCACCCAGACTCTGCCTCCCCAAGACAAAGGCTCTACCCTCTCTGAAGAGTGGGGTGGTGGCCAGGCTCTCCCCAATCCCTGGGGAATGTCCTCCACCCTCTCTGGGGCCTGGGGTGACAGCAATCTTCCTGAGCATCGAGTTGGAAGGCCCACACTTTGCCTCTGGGGCAAACTCACCCTTTCCATGCATGAGGGCCACTCCATTCTCCCTGCCCAAGACCTCTTGACTCAAGACCTCAGTCTCCATAGCTCTGTCTTTGAAGAAATTTTTCCTTCAATTTGTCCCTTTTTCCATTCTCTCTAGTCCAGACCAGCAGTGGTTCCATCTATACAGATGTTGCAAAAGTCTTGTAGGTTTGGCATGCAGTTTAAGGGGTCAAAACCATCAGACAATGGGACATTCCACAAATCCTTCCTGGATAACTCCATCTCCAATCCTGGCTTGTACTGAAATGGTGGTTGGTTTCCATGTTTGGTTAAATCCTCAAGTGGGGCTGTAGCCACTGGGGTTTCACTTTCTGTAAGCCCAGAATTTTCCAAACCATCAGTTCCTGGTTTCTTTGTATCCAAGAGTTCAATTCTCAGCTTCTCTCTCTCTGCTCCCATTTTACTACAAGCTGCAAGGAGAAGCCAGGTCACACTAGATATTTAGTGTCACAATCTCTTCAGCTAAGTATCCCAGGTTGTCATTTTCAAATTCTGCCTTCTATCCAACATCAGGACTCAATTTTGCCAAATTCTCTGCCACTTTAAAACATGGATCATCTTTCTTCCAGTTGGCAATGACATATTTATCATTTCTGCTCAATGCCTCATCAGAAGTATCTTTAGAGTCCATATTTCCACAAACAGTCTCTTCAAATCAGTCTAGGCCTTTTCTATCAAGCTCCTCACAATTCTTCTGGGATCTTCCCCTTATCCATTTAAAAAGCTGTTCCAACATGTTTGGTATTTGCAAACTCAGTAGCAGCAACACCCCACTTCTCTGGTATCAAAATCTGTTCCAGTTTGCTAATACTGCCTTTTTGCAAAACACCAGAAATGGATTGGCTTTCATAAAGGGGGTTTATTTGGTTACAAAGTTACAGTCTTAAGGCCATAAAATGTCCAAGGTAAGGCATCAGCAAAGGGCACCTTCACTGAAGAAAGGCCATTGGCATCCAGAAAACCTCTTAGCTAGGAAGGCATGTGGCTGGTGTCTGCTTGCTCCCCAGGTTGTGTTTCAAAATGGCATTCTCCAAAGTGTTGCTCTCGGGGCATTTTATCCTCTTTTAGCTTCAGCTGCTCTGTGTCTGGGCCTGTGTGGCTCTTTTAAAGTACTCCAGTGATCCAATAAAGACCCACGCTGAAAGTTCTCACCCACAGTTGATTGAGTCAAATCTCCATGGAAACACTGAACCAATAGGTTCCAACCTAATCAACACTAATAAATCTGCCCCTACAAGGCTGCATCAAAGAATAAGGCTTTTTCTGGGGGAAATAATATATATACAGACCAGCACAACATTGTCTTGCATTAGGGAAAATTGTTACTTATCTGGGAATTGTCTATTTTTTAACTGGGGACACTTTCTGTAGTCAGATGACACAAAAGCTTTCCACTACTATCTATTGCATGCTACAGGATGACAGTGTGTATAAAGTGTATAGAGGCAGAGAGAAGGGATATATATTGTATTTTAAAAAGTATTCTCCATCCCTCATACCTAACCAAGATGATTTAGGGAATATTATTTTGTTAAGTAAAATTAGTGGCAGTGGAAAGCTGCTCCTTTCTCTCATATCCTTGGAATCAATTTTCAAATCTAAAAATCAGAAACTGAGTCAATTAATCTTATGCTTATTTCCAGTAACTCATCTGTCATTAGAAAAATTGGTAAAACACATATTTTTTTTACCTGGATTAGCCATATATTTACTATGGTTTCCATTTGTCTTTACACTTAGAAACACTCTTAGTACCCTTATCGTTTATAGTATTATTTCCAAAATGTATGAAATTTTTTAATGTTCTGGATCTGAAATGCAAAAATAACTCATAGCATATACATCTCTATACTCTGCCAAATTCACAAAATATTCTATCTCAGTTAAATGTTTTTCACAATTTTTTAATATTATAATATTGCTATTTTTACATGCATCTTTTGCATGGGTTATTGTTGTATTCATTTGGGAGCCTTTAATCACAAAGAGCATAGCATATGATCAATAAATATGATATATGCATATTTATTAAAAACAGTTTTCCTGAGCAAATATGATGTGCTAGGTTCTAAATGAATTAACAAATATAACATTCAAATTTAAACCTTAATTATGACACTCTTTGGTTGTCATAATATGGAATCCATCAGAAATTTAAGCAATAGCATGTCCTAAGACAACTCAGATCCATTCTTCTGAGTTGATGTCCCACTGAAAATGAGCAGCACGTGCTTTTGCCCACATCAATTATTTAGAGGCCAAATCCAGGTCACAGAGACAGATCTAATTATTCCCTTTAACTGTAACATTACAGTCATTAAATATCCTCCTGATATTTTTGTGAAATGAATTTGTGACTATGAGCCTTTCAGTAAACCCAAAAGAGAAAGAGAATTAGAGTTCTAAAGAACAATCCTGTAAGAGAAAACATTTTAGACAATGTGCATCACCTAATTCTTAAAAATCACACTTGAAAAGATAAGAGACCCTTGTGGTTATCAGTTCACATGTTTCAAGGAGGAAAAAGCTAACTGAAAATTCACATAGACTGTTGACAATATATTCATCTCACCTGTGATGGTTAAGTTCATGTGCCAACTTGGCCAGGTGATGGTGTCCAGTGTCTGGCCAAGCAAACACTGGCCTAATCATTACTGCAAGGACATTTCCTGGCTGGTTAATAAACCAGAAGGCTGGCTTATTAAATCATCAGTCGATTGCATCTATGGCTAATTACATCAATGAAGGGAGTGTCTTCTGCAAAGAGAAGATTCAATCAGCTGGATGTAATCCAATCAGTTGAAGACTTTAAGGGAGAAAAGAGAATGTTCATCTCTTCTTCAGTCAGCCAGCCTGTCCTGGAGAGTTCATTGAAGACCTTCACTGGAGTTGCCAGCTCACAGCCGGCCCAATGGAATTTGGACCCGTGCATCCCCACAGTTGCATGAGACTGCTTTATAAAATTTCATATTTACAGATGTCTCTTATTGGTTGTGTTTCCCTAGAGAGCCCTGACTAATACAGAACCATAAAAACATTTGAGAGAACCGAAGTAACAAACTATTTCTTCTTTTTCACATGTATATTTTTTGGCTAAAGAAAAGTGGAAAGCATTATGTTTGGTTTTTGTTGAAACCTCTATCATGTTCTCAAAACAAAATTAGCAAAACCTTATGCAATTATGAAGGAAAAAGGAGTGGCAGTACTGGGGGTGGACAGTGGTAGCAGTAATAAGAGAAGAAGAAATTGAGAGTGAGGAGGAGGAAGAGAAAGAAGAGGAGGTGAAATATTTATAAATTGAGAAGTGTGTATTTTCCAACACTCTCTTAAGTTCAGTGCATGTATTAACTAATTTAATCCTCCCTTCAATCCTGTGAGATATATACTTTTATTATCCTCAATTTACAGATGAGGAAACAAGGACTGCAGTGGTTAAACAACTTATCCCAGGTGACAGAGATTGCATGCATTTACCCTGCCTCCTAGTTCTCCTACCTAAATTCCAGACTTCAAAGTGCCTTTGCAATCCTCAGTCTCTCATTTTTGTCAGCTTGTTGCTATGTTTGAAAAGATATAGTGAAATGATTTACATTATGGTAAATGACTGCCAACAGTGCTATCTTCCTTGGGGTCATTTTTAACTCAAATGAATAAAATTCTAATGATCACATTTGTGTCAGGCTTTGGAGAAGTAGTATGTTTAGAGAAGCTTTCCAAGAACCTGCAATTTCACACTTCAGAAGCAGCTGCCAAATTTTAACTATTCATTGGTGTTAGACTTTGCAGACAAGGAATATTAAAGGCAAAAAAGAAAAAGGGAAAAAAAGTTTGCTGGTTTAATTATTATTTCCTGGTCTATTCACTGCTTTTACCAATTTTCCCCATATTTCTCTTCACATGTGAGTTCTTTAATATTTGACCATGACAATGATGATGACACCGGTAAAGTGAAAGATTTATATCAGGTAAATATAAATATTGCATGATTTTAACTGCCCAAAACAATACATTTTTCTAAAAGTGAGTTGAAATATTAAATTTCATTAAATTTAATTTTAACCCTTTTATTTTCCCTATTCCATCAACTTATATTAGGTTTATATTAAACAAAATAAAGTTGACTAGTAAGCATAAACTCTTAATTCTGTTTTTGATAAAGTCATATATTTCCAGGTAATATGACAAATTATCAGTAGTTGAAATATTTCACACCCAATAAAATTTGGAGTGGGTTTTTACATTTATCAATGATCTTTGCCTCAGGAAAATGAACTAAGAAAAATAAGAGATTGATGTTTCATGGTTATTTGAACTCAATAATTTATCAGGAAAATATTTTGGTCAAAAGAATATAATTATACAGATTGATTAGTCTAACTGTAAAGAAAGCTCCTTGCATTTAGTTTTTGGGAGGGAGTGTTTTAAATGTAGTCAAGACTTTCTGCTGATTTACACTGTTTTCTCCTCCTTTATTTCCCCAGGGAGGGGACAAAGAGTATACTAGAATTCATAAGTATGCTACAACCAACATAATGGGTTCACTTTCCACACTGAGTAGCAGAATTTAAAACAAAAAACAAAACAAAACAAAACAGACTTTTATGACTTTCATATTATTATAGCAATGAGTTCAAATGAGGGAAATAAATAAAATGCTTCTGACCTGCTCTGTGGCAGCCTGGCATGAATCATTTAAAAATGCCGAAGAGGGCTCAGTTTGGTTTCCTTGTCTAAGCCAAAAGTACCACTTCAGTAACTTTTTTCTTATATGGGCTTTGCTGCTGAGTTACTGTGAGAACTTGAATATGTCTCCTTTGTTCCTGCATGCCTTTTAGATTTCCTCCTTTGTAAGGAATGTGAGTTCCAAGTCCCTTCAAAGTGATACTTGAGTAAGTGTTGCTTACTGATGGCAATGATGCTGGGTGTGCTGGTTTGAATGTATTATGTCCTCCAGAAAAAGCCATATTCTTTGATGCAATCTTGTGGGGCAGACATATTAGTGGGGATTAAGTTGGAACATTTGGATTAGGTTGTTTTCATGGAAATGCACCCCACCCAACTGTAGGTGATAACTCTGATGAGATATTTCTGTGGAGGCGTGGCCCCACCCATTCAGGGTGGGCCTTGATCAGTGGAGCCATATAAATGAGCTGACAGGCAGAAGGAACTCAGTTCAGCTGAGAGAGTAGCTACAGATGAGAGACAGTTTGAAGACGGCCGTTGAAATCAGACTCTTGCTCTGGAGAAGTTAAGAGAGGACAAACACCCCAAGAGCAACTAAGAGTGACATTTTTGAGGAACTGCAGCCTAGAGAGGAACGTCCTGGGAGAAAGCCATTTTGAAAACAGAACTTTGGAGCAGATGCCAGTCACGTGCCTTCCCAGCTAACAGAGGTTTTCTGGACACCATTGGCCATCCTCCAGTGAAGGTACCTGATTGTTGATGCATTACCTTGGGCACTTTATGGCCTTAAGACTGTAACTGTGTAACCAAATAAACCCCTTTTATAAAAGCCAATCCATTTCTGGTGTTTTGCATTCCAGCAGCATTAGCAAACTAGAACACTGGGCAATGCACTGAATTGATATAAGCTGTCAAATTTTATTATTCTTACAAGTTGACACAGTATCAGTATTGATAATTACCTTAAGATAAATGGATTTTTAAAAAAATTATAGCTTGTTTCCTTTTATTTATTATTTTTTAATCTTCATCTTACTGTTCAGTGTTCCTGAAGATTTCTTCAGATCATTTTTAAGTTACTAATTCTTGTATATGCTATTTAACCAATCCATTTAGGTTCCAATTATATTGATTATATTTTTCACTTCTTGACATTCAAATGTGTGCAATTCTTTTGGTATGCTTTCTAGTCCTACTTCAATTTCTTTAATTATTTCATGCTTATCTGTCTTTTTTTTCTTGAAGTGTACATTTTCAGATCTGTTGCTTCTATTGACTCTCGTGGTGGTTTGTTTCTTTTTGTTGCAAATTTTTTGTAAGTGCATATTTGGTTTGCTGGTCAATGCACTCAGCGCTGTGGAATCCCTCTACAAATTTTTCTTTTACCTTTAATTTTGTTAATTTTTATTTTATTGTGTTTTCCATCGTTTGCTGATCATATACCGTATCACAATTTGACTGAATCCTTGTTAAATATTTGTTCCCTAGGATTCTTTGCATAAACAATCATATTATCTATACTGTGCTTCATTCCTTCCTGAAGACCTGAGTTTGTATTTGATAGGTCATTTCTCTTCAGCCTGAAAAATTTTTCTCTAGTGGAAATCAACTGGTAATTTATTCTATTAATTGCTTTTTATCTGTGGTGTCTTTATTTCACCTTCATTTTTTAAAATTATTATTTATTTTTGAACTTTATCAAAAAATTAAAAAAACAAACAATAAAAGAACATTTCAAACAAAACCAAAACAAAGGAATAAGAAAAAACAAATAACCTAAAATAACTACATTGCTTCCAATATGTTCCACCCTACTCCAAGAAAATAAACAAACAATAACCAAAGGAATAAGAAAAACAACCTAAAATACTACATTTATACCAACTTGTTCCTAACATACCCCCTAAAAATGAACAAGCCATAGTCGTTCCTGAGCATTCCCATAACAATGAGTTTACCTTCCGTAACTTACCTGTTCTTTTTAGATTATGGTTCCCCCTTCACTATTTGCTGCCTATCACTAGGTCCCCTACATTCTACAACATAAATCATTTATTTTACACTTTTTCACAGAGTTCACAATAGTAGTAACATACACTCTCTCTCTTTTTGTGCCTGGCTTATTGCAGTCAGCATTATGTCTTCAAGGTTCATCCATATTGTCACATGCTTCATGACCTTGCTCCTTCTTACTGCCATGAAATATTCCATCATGTGTATATACCACATCTGTTGAAGGACATTTGGATTGCTTCCATCTCTTTGCAATTGTGCATAATGCTGCTATGAACATCACTGTGCAAATATCTGTTTGTGTCACTGCTTTCAGATCTTCTGGGTATATCCTGAGAAGTGAAATTGCTGGATTGAAGGGTAAGTCTATATCGAGCATTCTAAAGAACTGCCAGACTGTCTTCCAGAGTGGCCGAACCATTATACAGTCCCACCAACAATGAATAAGAGTTCCCATTTCTCCACATCATCTCCAGCACTTGTAGTTTCCTGTTCATTTAATGGCAGCCAATCTAATTGGTGTGAGAGGATATATCTCATTGTGGTCTTAATTTGCATCTCCCTAATAGCTAGTGAAGATGAACATTTTTTCATGTGTTTTCTCGCCATTTGTATTTCCTCTTCAGAGAAATGTCTTTTCATATCTTTTGCCCCTTTTATAATGGGGCTGCTTGTACTATTGTCACTGAGTTGTAGGATTTCTTTAAATATGTAAGATATCAGTCTTTTGTCAGATACATAGCTTCCAAATATTTTTTTCCAATTGAGTTGGCTGCCTCTTCACCTTTTTGACAAATTCCTTTGAGGTACAGAAGCTTTTAAGTTTGAGGAGTTCCCATTTATCTATTTTTTCTTTTTTTGCTTGTGCTTTGGATATAAGGTCTAAGAAGTGACCTTCTAATACAAGGTCTTGAGGATGTTTCCCTACATTATCTCCTAGGAGTTTTATTGTATATTGAGATCTTTAAAGTATTTTCAGTTAATTTTTGTGTAGGGTGTGAGGTAGGGGTCCTTTTTCATTCTTTTGGATATGGATATCCAGTTCTCCCAGCCCCATTTGTTGAATAGATTGTTATGTTCCAGTTCAGTGATTTGGGGGGGGCTTATCAAAGATCAGTAGACTGTAGATATGGGAGTCTATCTCTGAATTCTCAACTCAATTCCATTGATCAGAATGTCTATTTTGTGCCAGTATCATGCTGTTTTGACTACTGTGGCTTTATAGTAAGCTTCAAAGTCAAGGAGTGTAAGTCCTCCTGCTTTGTTTGTTTGTTTTTATCAATTTGAGGCATCTTTCCTTTCCAAATAAATTTGATAATTAGCTTTTCCAAGTCTGCAAAGTAGGTTGTTGGAATTTTGTTTGGAATTGCATTGAATCTGTAGATGAGTTTGGGTAGAGTTGACATCTTAACAGCATTTAGCCTTCTTATTCATGAACATGGAATATTTTTCCATCTTTTTAGGTCCCCTTCTATTTCTTTTAGTAAAGTTATGTAGTTTTCTATGTGTAGGTCTTTTACATCATTGGTTAAGTTTATTCCTAGGTACTTGATTTTTTTAGTTGCTATTGAGAATGGAATCTTTTTCTTGAATGTCTCTTCAGTTAGGTCATTTCTAATGTATAGGAACATTACTGACTTATGTGCATTAATCTTGTATCCTGCTACTTTGCTAAATTTACTTATTAGCTCAAGTAGCTATGTCATCAATTTCTCAAGGTTTTACAGACATAAGATCATATGATCTACAAATATTGACAGTTTTACTTCTTCCCTTCCAATTTGGATGCCTTTTATTTCTTTGTCTTGTGAGATTGCTCTGGCTAGCACTTCTATCACAATGTTGAATAACAGTGGTGACAGCAGGCATCCTTGTCTTGTTCCTGATCTAGAGGGAAGGCTTTCAGTCTCTTATCATTGAGTACTATGCTGGCTGTGGGTTTTTTGTATATGCCTGTGGGAACCGTGGGTATAGGGCATTCACCAAGGGCCTTGAAGTTTGTAACAGCAGCTTGTGTGACATAGGTCAGTTAAGGTTTGACCTATTCTCCTTGTAATATCAGATGTAATCTATACCCAAAACTACCTCCTCCCTGAGACTCCCTGTGATACTGTTATCTACAGTTTGATTACAATCAATTCCTCTGTATGTTGCAAATCTCCCCTGCTCCCCACCTTATGGTCTCATACCCATTGGAAGTTGAGACCTTATAACCAGCTTATTCAGCCCCTCAAAGGGCAGATTATTTCCATGTTGAGCTCTGAACTCAGCGCCATTCAGAGCAGCTTGTGAATCCATCCAGAAAATTTCCTGAATTCAGGGCAACATGACCAACTTTCATTTATTCCTTTTAACCAAGCCCTGAATAAAAAGTTCATGCCTCTGAACATGTCTGGCATCTTCTTTGGCCTCTTAGCAGCAAAGGCTCACTTGGGCTGTGACAATGCCCTTTATCGTATTGAGGAAATTTCCTTCAATTCCTACCTTTTGAAGTGTTTTTATCAAAAAAAAGGATGCTAGATTTTGTCAAATGCATTTTCAGCATCTATTGATATAATCATTTGATTTTTCCCTTTTGATTTGTTAATGTGTTGTATTACATTGATTTTCTTATGTTGAACCATCCTTGCATGTCTGGAATGAACCCCACTTGGTCATGGTGTATGATTTTTTTTAATGTGTCTTTGGATTTGATTTACAGGTATTTTGTTGAGAATTTTTGCATCTATATTCATTAGGGAGATTGGTCTATAGTTTTCCTTTCTTGTAGCATCTTTACCTGGTTTTGGTATTAGACTGATGTTAGCTTCATAAAATGAGTTAGGTATTGTTCTATTTTCTTCAATATTTTGAAAGAGTTTAAGTAAGATTGGTGTCAGTTCTTTTTGGAAATCTTGGTAGAATTCCCCTGTGAAGCCATCTGTCCCTGGGCATTTATTTGTGGGAAGGTTTTTGATGACTGATCAGATCTCTTTGCCTGTGATTGGTTTGTTGAGGTCTTCTATTTCTTTTCTGGTCAGTCTAGATTGTTCATATGTTTCCAGGAAATTGTCCATTTCCTCTATATTATCTAGTTTGTTGCCATACAGTTGTTCATAGTATCCTCTTAAAATTTTTTTTTAAATTTCTTCAGGATCTGCAGTAATGTTGCCTCTCTCATTTATTTTGTTTATTTGGGTCTTCTCTCTTTTTGATTGTGTCAGTCTAGCTAGGTGCTTGTCATTCTTGTTGATCTTCTCAAAGAACCAACTTTTGGTTTTATTTATTCTCTTCATTTTTTTTTTTTTTTTTTTTGTTCTCTGTGCCATTTATTTCTGCTTTAATCCTTGTTATTTCTCTTTTTTTTCTTCTACTTGGTTTAGGATTATTTTGTTGTTCAGTTCCTAGCATCTTCCATTGTTCCATTAGTTCTTTAATTTTAGCTCTTTCTTCTTTTTTAATGTATGCCTTTAGAGCTATAAGTTTCCCCCTCAATACCACCTTTGCTGCATCCCATAAGTTTTGATATGTTGTGCTCTTGTTTTCATCCATCTCTAGTCATTTAGCAATTTCTCTTGCTATTTCTACTTTAACCCACTGGTTGTTTAGTAGTGTGTTGTTTAACCTCTACATATTTGTGAATGTTCTAAATCTCTGTTGCTTATTCACTTCTAATTGTATTCCATTGTCATCAGAGAATGTGCTTTGAATAATTTCAATCTTTTTAATTTTATTGAGGCTTGTTTTCTGGCCCAGCATATGTTCTATTCTGGAGAAAGTTCCATGAGCACTACAGAAGAATGTGTATCCTGATGATATGGGATGTAATGTTCTATATATGTCTGTTAAGTCAAGTTCACTTATCACATTGTTTAGGTTTTCAATTTCCTTACTGGTCCTCTGTCTGGTTGATCTATCTATAGGAGAGAGTGATGTATTGAAGTCTCCCACAATTACTGTGAAAATATCTGTTGCTTCCTTCAGTTTTGCCAATGTTTGTCTCATGTACTTTGGAGCACCTTGATTGGGTGCATAGACATTTATGATTGTTATTTCTCCTTGTTCAATTTTCCCTTTTATTAGTATGTAGTGACCTTCTTTGCCTCTTGTAACATCCCTGCATTTAAAGTCTATTTTATCTGAGATTAACATTGCTGCTCCTGCTTTCTTTTGGCTATAGCTTGCATGGAATATTGTTTTCTATCCTTTCACTTTCAATTTCTTTGTGTCTCTGGGTCTATTAGTCTCTTGTAAGCAACATATTGATGGTTCATATATTTTTTTTGATCCATTCTGCCAATCTGTATCTTTTAATTGGGGAGTTTAATCCATTCACATTCAATGTCATTACTGTGAAGGCATTTCTTGAATCAGCCATCATATCCTTTGGTTTTTATTTGTCAGATATATTTTCCCCCTTCTCTCTTTATTATCTTTAATGTACCCTTACTAAAACTCTTTAGTTCTGAGCCCTTCTCTATACCTTTCTCTCCTTTTTTTTTTTTTTTTTTTCTCTGCCAGTAGGGCTCCCTTTAGTATCTCAAGTAGGGCAGGTCTCTTGTTAGCAAATTCTCTCAGCATTTGTTTGTCTGTGAAGATTTTAAGCTCTCCCTCAAATTTGAAGGAGAGCTTTGCTGGGTAAAGAATTCTTGGTTGGAAATTTTTCTCTTTCAGAATTTTAAATATGTCATACAACTACCTTTTAACCTCCATGGTGGCCTCTGAGTAGTTACTACTTAGTCTTATGTTGTTTCCCTTGTATGTGGTGAATTGTTTCTCTCCTGCTGCTTTCAGAACTTGCTCCTTCTCTTCAGCATTTGACAATCTGATCAGAATATGTCTCATAGTGAGTTTATTTGTATTTATTCTGTTTGGAGTTCATTGGTTGCCTATGAATTTATTTATTTTGTTTAGAAGGGTTGGGAAGTTTTTCCCAACAATGTCTTTGAATACTCTTCCAAGACCTTTACTCTTCTCTCCCCGTTCTGGATCACCAATGATTCTTATATTTGTGCACTTCATGTTGTCCATCATATCCCTGAGATCCATTTCAGAAAACTGCCATAAACTGTGTGGCAGTTAATATAATGAGGGTAAAAACATATTTGTTTGTACTGTTCTTAATTGTACTGTTCTAATTGGTTTTGTATAACTATACACCAATTAGATCCAACAGACCTCTATAGAATAATGTGTTTAACAAAAGCAGAATACCCATTCTTCTAAAGAGCACATGGAGTATTCTCCAGAATAAACCCTGTGATATGGCATAACACAAGACTTAACGAAGTTAAAAGGATTGAAATTTTAAAAAAGTTTCTTCTCTGACCACAATGGAATGTAATTAGAAATCAATAACAGAAGGATATTTGGGAAATTCCCAAATATGTGGAAGTTAAACAGCACACTGCTAAACAACCAATAGATCAAAGGAAAACCTAGAAAAAGACAATCAAGCTAAACAAAAGTAAACAGAAGAAAGAAAATAATAAAAATTATAGCAGGATTAAATAAAATAGAAAATAGAAAAATTATAGAGAAAATCAACAAAAACAAAATTTGGTTTTTAGAAAAGGTCAACAAAATTTAAAACAAACAAACAAAACAAAACAAAACAAAAACACCTTTTCCTAGACTGACCAAAGAACGGGGGGAAGGGGGTAATAAAAGAGAAAAGACTCAAATTACCAAAATCAGGAATGAAATAAAATGTATTACTACAGACATTACAGAAATAATTATAAGGGAAATCTATGAACAAGATCATGCCAAAAGAAATAGATAACCTACATTAAATGGACAAATTCCTAGAATGACACAAACTAACAAAAGTGAGTAATGAAAAAAATAGAAAATTGGAGTAGATCCATAACAGGTAAAGAAATTGAAGTCATAATAGAAACACTTTCCAAAAACAAAATACCACACCCATATGGCCTCACTGGTGACTTTTACGAAATTTTTAGAGAAGAATTAAACCAATCTTCACAAACTCTTTCAAAAAATAAAAAAAGGCATGCTTTCCAACTTATCCAATGAGGCCAGTTCAGATACATACTAAAATATGATAAACCTTTAAAACATTATGTTAACAGAAAGAAGGGAGAAAAAATGCATTATATGGTTATATATTATACAATTCCACTAAAAAGGCAAATTCCTAGAGACAGAAAGTAGATTAGTGTTTGCCAGGGCCTAGGGGAGTTACTTCTTGGGAGTGTAGTGCTCCTTTTGGGGGTAATGAAAGTCTTTGGGAATTGCAGGGTGGTACTGACTGCACTGCTTTGTGAATTTACTAAAAAACACTGAAGTGTATGCTTTAAATGTGAATTTTATGGTATGTTTATATTTGAGTTTAAAAAAAACGTTACAAGAAATTTTACATGGCTATGATATGGCAAAAGAGGTTTTTAATCAGGAGAAAAAGAATGCTTATGGCTATAAATTTGCATATTTAAATGCAGAAATCATTTTTATAAGAGCAGTACAAACATTCACTTCCTATATTTCATACAACCTTAACTTTGCAACAAAATCTGCAAGGGCAAACATTACGTAATCATTTGTTTGAAAGCTGTTGATTTATTGAAGCCAATGAGTCTTTAATGTCTATTTATTTATGTAATTGTAGTGAAATCTCACCAAAGAGTTTTAGCCTTAATCATTACAGGATTTAACATATTTGGGCAATTCTTTACATACTTTTCACATTATCTCATTTCATCTTTTTAACAATCTTCTCTCACATAATTTCAGGCAGTTTTGATCTCATTTTATGTATAGGACACCTGAAGAATAGAGTGCTTCAGAGTCCTATTCAAGATTTCATAATAAATCAGTGATGGAAACAGAATCGGTCTCCTGACCCCCATTCTTAATTTACTTCCAAAACATGTAAAATGTAGAACTCACACAAAGAAAAGAGTATCCATGCCAAATATTTAATGAGAACTTTTTTCCCTACTAGCTTAAAAAAGTCAAGCCAATATATGGTTTCATGGTAGTGAATAAAATTTTCAACTTATTTTAATGCCCTCCTTCTTTGGTTTGAAAAGCCTTTACTGTCAGCTCTGCATTGCAAAACAGAATGTTCAAATCATCTACTTACTCTTTAAAAAGATACTCGAACTCTGAATACTTCACAGATTAAAATATGTTACCATGCAGGACTCTAATCTCTGTTTACAGAAAATACTTTTGAATAAAAATAGATCCATTCCTCACACAATTTCCTTACAAGAAGCATTTAAAAATCAACAAGGAAACTGAAAATACCAGGTGAAACCTAACCCAGTGAAGTGACATACTGTCCTGAAGTGACAAATAGGATATTCACAGGGAAATCTGTTTAAGCCTGGAACCACGGCTAAGCTGGACTTCCAGTAGTTTCTATTATCAGTAGCTTTTTCTGTGCCACCTAGATATACTTGGCTCTGCCGTTGGAATCTCTGACTGGAGCTGAATGAACACAGCATTTGTTTGAATAGTGCTGATCCTCTGACTATAATGGGATCAACTGCCCTCACAGCCTGTGCTGAGCTGTGGGAAGTACCTCTGCAACCAAACCCCACCCTGTGAGTCAGAGGTTGGTAATCCCTAGAGACTAACTGGCATTCACGTGTTCTGCATGACTCATGCAGCTGCTATCTGGAAACAGTTGCTGGGTGAAATGCTCTATTAAGTGTTTATGTATCAGGGCAGTTACTTTGCCTCTGCCAGCCTTGAGTTGTTTTGATTTGGATGAAAAAGCGCATGAGAACAAAATGTGACAAAGAACTTGCCCTTGCTCAGGAAAACTGGAGTCTTTGGAGAACTGTACGAAGTTTCCCTTCCTAGGCTCGTACGGGAATTTCTGTTTATAGGGAACATGAAAATCCAGGAACAAAGACAGAAGTCATGGATGCGAAGAAGGAAGAAATAAAAGGGTAGTTGGCATAGGGTGTGTGGCAGTTAATATAATGAGGGTAAAAACATATTTGTTTGTACTGTTCTTAAGTACAGAGCTGTTTTCAAAGATACCAAATGAGTTCATTCGGTTTTTTTCTGAAAAGATTGTTTGTTTCAGGTGTTAACTTTTTATAGTTTTCAATGACTGAAACTCATGTGTGACAAATCAAGGAGATATTTCCATGAAAATATAATTGAAACTTTCCATAATTTATCATTTTATTACTTTGAAACTATATTTTGTCTTGAAAATATATATTTGTAATATGCAATGGTGGTTACAGAAAAATATGAGTGAACAATACACATATATTTGAATGCATAAGTGTACTTATACACAGATTTATAGGGTGAAATTGAGAATGATTTGAAGGGGAAAAGATAAGGGGAGAGGAGGAGGACTAAATTGTTCCACAGTAACCCAAATATTAACAAGGCATATATATATGTATACACACACACACACACACACACACATATATATATATATACATATACACCAAACCCTGACACAGTCGGGCTTCCCAAGCCAGCTCTATTCTTGGAGTAGCACAAACTTCAATTTACTTCATCCACTGGAGTTCAAAGGCATTAAAGCACATTGGCAAACAAAGTGGACAAGCAAGATAATACTTGTCAGCCAGAAACAGATAAGAAAAATAGAACTGTCCAGCTGAAAATGGGACTATTGGCACGTTCAAAAGTACTGGAGGGAAGTGCAGGGCAGAGCTGCAGACAACATTAAGGAGAGAAAAATATAGTTTTCATCACGCTGGATCCTTGAGCCACAAGATCAGAGTTAAAAAAAAAAAAAATGGGACAGGCAACCCCCTTGTCTTTTGACACAGTCAGTGTGATTTGTTGCTGACAGGTTCTCCTGCCAGAACAGCCCTGAGGAAACTACCAGGGAAAGCCGCCGTGGGCGTGCCCCACCAAGCTGTCTCTGGTGAGTTGAATTCTGTTATGTTTGCTACTGCAGCTTCTGATTCTAAGCTTAGGGTTCATTCAAATTTGCATCAAATGTTAATGGTTTAGGAGAAATTAGAGAAAGGAAACACAGATTGGAGCAAGCCAGTGCTCCTGACTTATAGGAACAGGCTTCCATGTTTGCAGCTCGCTGCTTCAATTGCAGAGGCTGCTTATAAACACATTTGCCACAGAGTAGGAGAGGTTAGTTCTGGGCTGGTTGGTTCATATTAAAATTGCAACTCTTAGTATATTCCCTGCCAAATACTGATTATTAAGTGACTTGCTTATGCATGTGACTCTCTGACATAAGCCATCAGTTAATTAATTGAAAGGCCAATATTGTGTAATTGCATTCTTGACTTTTTTGGTTCAAAAACACTATGTTTCTCCAAGAGTGATATGAGGAAAATCTAAGTGTTTTTCATTGTGCAAAATTGCTTAGTTGCGGTAATATGACTTTTGCTAAGGGAGGCATTTTTTTCTCCTTTGCCATGTGATACCACATGTTTGCTTCACAGAATGCCTTACACATGCCTAAGACAGACCAGGCCATTCCTAACTGTTAATAGATCCAATCCAGCCATGTTCCCCTAATTCTCAATGAATTAGGATCCAAACCCAGAGGGTTTGGAGAAAGTGGGAGACAGAAGGAAGGAGAACAAATGAGGAGAGATAGAGAGAAAAGGAAGGGGGTGGAGGTGAGGAAGAGAAAGCAGAAGAGGGGAAAGAATGGGAAGAAAAGGGAAGCATGGAGGGAGAGGGGGAGGAGGAAGGAGGGGGAGGAGGAGAGGGAAAGATATTTCTGGTAATGGGCTCTCCTGTCCCTTTCTCCTTTCAGGCCTGGGGGTGGTAAAGGCTTCCCCGGTTGCTAATCCCTGGTACCTTCATCATAGACAGAAGAGGGCACTGGGCCCTACCAGGATACCTTTTATCAGCCGGCACACTGAGGCCCTAGCTGCCCCAAGTGTGGCTATAACGGCTCACAGAGGCCCTCTTCTATCGAGTGCTGGCCCCGTGAAACGGCAGCCAGCGGCCAGTGACTGACTGACACAGGGTACAAACAGCCATCCTCTTTCTGCAAGGGGAGACTAACTCTGGGGTACAATCTGTGCTCCAGAACTCTCAGTGGCACCAGGCTGAAACAAGTCGCTGGCTGGGACTACGTCCTTTTCCAGCTTTCTCCCCTTCCCATCCTGCTCCCCAGCCCTCTTCTCCTGTGATTTCTCTCCCAGGAAATCACTTTCACGGGAGGCCCAGTCTTGGGCCCCACTTGTAGAGAACAAAACCAGACTAAAACCCCATCCTTGGCAGGTTCCTTTAACACTGCTCGCATTCCTGTAAATAGTCCCCTCCTGAACTTTCTTTACTAAAATCCTTTCAAATGACAGTCTGAGTCTAGCTGGGGCCTTGGCTAGTTCAAAGAATTTATCTCATTTTCTATTATATACATAGTTCTGAGAAGCAAGAATACTTGATTGTGTTACATAGGTTACAAAATGAACCTCTCCACCAAAGTATTTTCCATGTGAAAATAAATATTCTATCACTTTTGCTCAGAAGCAAAAACACTTTTTTTGGTCTCTAAAGAGAGAATTAAAAAAGCTATTCTTATCAAGTCACAAGTTAGAAAAGTAGGCAGACAGAGTTAATACAAAGAAAAAGATGCACTAAAGATATCATTTTCTTAGATCAAAATTTACTGTTAAGTCCATTCTACACAAGCATAGTCAAGTACAAAGTTTGAGAGAATTTCCCAGTTAATACACACCAGATAGAAACATTTTCACTGGATAATTGGGCAAAATTTAATTGGCCAGGGGAGGAAAGGAAGAGGAAATCCATGTATCTTCCTTAACTCTTCCAATTTAATAGTGGTGAGAAGTTATTAGCAGTGGGTATTTCTATGGTGCTTTCCTCATTTTATAGCCTTTTCACATAATTTATCCCATTTGATCCTTACCTCACCCCATGAGGCAGAAAGAGAAAGCATTAATTTGTGACAAATACAATTTACAAAGTCCATCCCAGGAAAGACTTAAGGTTCTTCACACAGTGACTACACACACTCAAGCAGGAGTGGGCAGATTAAATATTAGGCAAATATTACAGGAAAAAGAATAAATATTTAGGTTGGAAAATGACAAGCTTCTGCTTGTAGCATCACAAGCAGTAATCCAGTATATTTCAGAATCGCAGTTTATGAATTCATTTTTCAAGCTATTATCCTAGGTTTGTAAAACAGAATTTAAAAGATGGTACAGCAAAATCTGGACTAAGTATCAATATTTAACAGAACTAATCTGAGAAAATGATGCAGTCACTGAAATATTAATGCTTGATTAAGGTATGTCTCACAGGCCAGAATCTACCATTGAGAAATACGCTAAAGGTAGATTTGCTTGCAAACTGATTTTTTTTTCTTGGTTTCTTTTTTAATCTTATTTGGTGTCTTAACTAAGACTGGTAATGTGACCATTTTAATTTGGTTATAGGTAAGGCAAAATTGTATTTATCACATTGCTTACATTATTTTTCTTTAAATAAACACTCTGAATCCAATGGGAACTTTTGAGAGCATATCTATGTAAAGAATTTGGTTTCTATGTTTTTTACTCACTGCAAATATATTGCTTGTGAAACAGTAGATCTGAAGACTATATTATGTCAAACTTAGCTCTGAGGAAATGCTGGATTTAATAAATAAAGAAATTGTGGATGTGTCAATTTCTAAAACAAATTGGAATTTGAAGTAACTTCAAAATGAGGAAAAACTCTTGCCAGCTATAGAGTTAAGATGCACGTTAGTCACGGGTGAGGGTCTTAAAAGAAAGACAACCCGAAACGCAAAATAGTTTGTAAAAACATAAATATAGTATACATACATATATACTATAGTTAGTATACACCATATATTTCTATGTAGTATATTATATACTTTCTAAATAACTACAACTATAAACATAAATATGAATTATATATATACACTTTTTAAAAATCAATAGAAATTTAGTTTTCTATTTGTGTTCCTAAGTGTAATGTTCATATCTTTTCTGATTTTGTTACGTTAGCTGTGATTAAGGTGTTCGTTAATTTTAGTCCACTTGTCTTACACTGCAGTTTGAGAGACTCCAGCCTCAGATTCTCTGAAGACGAAGCTCATGATTTTAACATTCTTGCAAGAGATGCAAGCCAACAAAGGTTGAAAATCACCAGATGGTTACTGAATACCGACAGTAGGGGGCAGAGGTGTCCGTTCTCCTTTCCATATTGGTAGCTTTGCTTCTTCACTGCAGTGGTGGAAAATTCTTTGACTTCAGGCACTTCCTAGGTTTGGAACTTTCAAATAAATGTTTCTTGTCTGTTCCCTTACTTTCCTGCCTCAAAGCAAACAATTTTTACATTGTAAATGCAATACAACTCATTGAACACAATTTCGAAAATATTCAAAAGATAAGAACCACAATAGAAACAAAACCAATCGCTCAAGTTCCCATCATCAGAGAATAAATATTCTGATAATATCTTGTTGTATGTGCCTATAGGCTTTGTGTGTGTGTGTGTATGTGTGTGTATGCATATATACACAAAATATATTATAATGCAAATAAATACAATATGTATAATAATAAACACAAAAATATGTTTCATATATCATATTCATACATACAAAATTTTCAAAAATTCAGATCACTTTGAAATGCTAAGCTATGAATTTTGCTTCTTCTTTCACTTACATTATACTTTTTACGAGTTTTGTTAGTGAACAGATAAGGCTCATTATAGAATGTAACAGATTTAAGCATGTTATCAAAGGGCTTAATAATTGTAATGCCTGCAGTCTATGTGAAAGAAAAAGAATGGATGTCTTTCATTTTCTTCAGCAAAATTTGGGTCACACAGAGACCCTGGTGTGAATTCATTACAAAATCAAATTCTTCCATGGTCTGTCAACTTTAAGTTGTTTCGTTGCAAAGAGCCTTAAGCAACTGAAGGACATCAAAGCACATTTTCATGTCTTAGCATATCTCTATAGTTTACAGGTTCCCATTTTATATACACTTAAGTGGCATATAAATTTATGCCTTAAAATTTTCCATTTGAGATTTTCTGACATGTTTTCTGCCATATTTTCTTAGGATATTTTTCAATCATTTTAATTCTCTATTGAGTAACTTGGAAAGCTCAACTAAAATAATCTGTCAGACTGCCAAGAAATAACAAATAGAAATTAAATTAGTTAAGTTTACTCTTTCTTCCAGTAAATATTCTGAGTCCTTACAACAATCTAATTCAATGAAAAATGGTAAACAAGGTAGACTCAGTGCAGACTTTCTAGCCACTATCTAAAAAGACCCTCCAGAAAAACAATGACTAACAAAGTGATGTTTTTCTCTGTAACTTTTATGTACATTAAAAAGAAAAAGTATCCTGAACACTACTGGGTCAAGGATGCAAAGTGTAGAGAATTTTGAGTCCTATACTAATATAATTAATCTCAATGCCATTGCACAGAAAAATAAGTGAGATGGGGTTTACATTCTTGGGGCCCATTAATGAATTTTAAGGCCTTCCTATAATTATTGGGCCATTTTAATCTAATCAAACTTAATTCAGTTGACTCAAGTTTGTGCTAGGGGTTTTGTCAGGTCCTATTGTAGATTAAAAAAAATGGTTCACTCAGTTAAGGTCATTGAGAAATTGGATATCCATGTGAAACATATGCCTTCTACCTCACACCATATAAAAAAATAAACTTCACCAAATGTAGAGCTAAATGTAAAAAACAAAACTTTAAATTGTAGAAGAAAATATAGAAAATCTCTTTATGCCTGTATTGGAGGGGGAATTTACTTAGATGAAACCAAAATGGAAAAACACAAAGCATGAACACAAAAATAAAATAAAACAAACAAATAAATCTATTCAGACATGTTAACTATTTGACCAAATGTTCCAAAATAAAGACAACGTAAAAGCCATAGATGGGGAGAATAGAATGACAGTGCATATAATCTGTAATGAATTAGTAATTAAACTACTTAACTTTCTCTAACAAACAAAAAATACCAAAACAAAGGAAAAATAGCAAAAAATAATGTTCTAGCTTGCTAATGCTGCTGGAATGCAAAACACCAGAAATGGATTGGCTTTTATAAAAGGGGGTTTATTTGGTTACACAGTTACAGTCTGAAGGCCATAAAGTGTCCAAGGTAAAGCATTAACAATCGGGTACCTTCACTGGAGGATGGTCAATGGCATCCGGAAAACCTCTGTTAGCTGGGAAGGCACGTGCTGGAGTCTGCTCCAAAGTTCTGGTTTCAAAATGGCTTTCTCTCAGGACATTCTTCTCTAGGCTTCAGCTCTCAAAAATGTCACTCTTAGTTGCTCTTGGGGCATTTGTCCTCTCTTAGCTTCTCCAGAGCAAAAGTCTGATTTCAAAGGCGGTCTCCAAAATGCCTCTGTAAGCTGAAGCTCCTCTTTCAGTTCCAGTGTGTTCTTCAAAGTGTCCCTCTTGGCTGTAGCAAGCTTGCTTCTTCTGTCTGGGCTTATATAGTGCTCCAGAAACTTAATTCAGACCCACTCTGAATGGGTGGGGTAACAACTCCATGGAAATTATCCAACCAGAAGTCTTGTCCACAGTTGATTGAATCACATCTCCATGGAAACACCCAAAGGATTCCAAAATCTAATCAACACTAATATGTCTGACCACACAAGATTGCATCAAAGATAACGGCATTTTGGGGGACCTAACACATCGAACTGGCACAGATAAGAACATGTAATTTGCAGGAAAAGAATCTTCTTTGGTTAATAAATAAAGAGATGGGTACTAGGGTTTGAATAGTGAAAAACTGGAAATAAACCCAAATGTCCATGAAGAGAATAGGTGAAAATGTGTAGTTTATACTTATAATATTCTTTGGATTTTTTTTGTTCCTGAAATTGTTTATTAAACCATCTTGGTCTCTCTTTCCAACTATTTAAACAGAGCTATTGAAATGAACTGGTGCTACCCTTCATCAGAAGTAAGTTAAAATTTACATGCCAAGAGGAGAAAATTAGATTAAGTTGAATTCTATTCACATTTTCTAAAAGCAATATGTGTTTTTAAAAACATAAGAAATGAAACAAATTTATATTTAAAAACAGTTGCTCTTGCTAAATAGCTTGTTGCATCTGAAATCTAAGGCATCTTTGCTGAGACAAGGGCAATCTAAATGGAAGTAAAGTTGTTTTATAATGGTCAATTTGTATTTGAGTAAAAGATAACTTCAGGGAATAGTGGAGAATTAATGTAATATTCAGAGCTAAAGAAAGATAACTCCTAGGACTAAAAAATATGAGCCAGAATGAGCTGGTCCAATGATATCAAATCCCCAGTATGGGAGTTTAGTTAGGTGGCCAAAGGAATTCCAATGGAGGAAGGAAAGTAAGTAGTCCACACTGCAGGGTGCAGAAGGTAAAGCAAACAAAGTACAGCCACTTCATGATGAAACTGTATTTCTAAAATATGGAGTGGATCTCATTTCCATTTAATAACTTTTGATGGCTGCCAATATTCTATAGTTTTTAGTTAAAGTCTCTTTCAGTAGTAGCAAATGTGTAAGATGGAAAAAAACCCACTGTAATTCCAAAAAGCTTTTGTATAAAAGATCATTTGTAAGAACCCGTCCTTAGCCTCATCCTTCAGTGCAGTAAACTTCTCACACTGCTCCATGTATGAATTGAATAAAATCGACAGAAAGATGTGATAAACTGCTCTAGGATTTACTCTAAATTTAAAATAAATCCTTTTAATCAACTCACAGGTAAATTTTTTCACCCCTCAAAACTCATATAGAAGATTCTGAACCTTGAATCCTATTGATGACTCAGTGGTATGGAAGGACTGAAACGTCAGTGTGGGGCCAGGTAGGCACCCCAAGTAACAGTGGCAAGAAAAGAAAATTCCTAATCTTATAATCATTGGTTGTGAAACAAATCATTTGCAAAAGGGGGAATCTTTTCATGTCATCATGTATACATATGGTGTCATAGGCAGTTTTATGGAACTTCTGGTGATGCTGAGATTACTTATTGAGAATATTTTTGTTGAAATTATAATATTGTGACTGTTTACTAAAATTTGCTTGTTTCTTAAATTGCATTAACGTCAAAGAAATGATCATTTGGTGCCATTTGGAGATGGGTTGTGCTCCATTTTAAATGTTTTTATATTATAGAAGAATAATATAAAAAGGTCCATCTTATCAATTTGGCCACCTATGATATGATATTGAGTGAGGTCCCACTCTAATACTTTTCAAAATTCAGAAGTAAAATCTACTAAATCGGTTTGAAAACATGCATGTCTTAATCAAGGTTATTTCCCCACGATATATGGCTGTAACTTTCACTTTCATTTTCCTTATGTACTTTTTATTAATGAAGAACACTTAACATTCAATTTTATGTCCCAGTTTTTTACACAGTTCCTAACAAAAAAAATGGTAAATAAAAGTTGGCAGAATGGAAACTTTTATTTTCTCCCTGGCAACTGCAGCCATCTGGGAAATAGCCTTTGTTACTATGACAAAGAACAAACCTTTAAATTTTACTTTTATGAGAGTTCATCAGCCTCTCAAGCACAGTAGATAATTTTGTTCCCTAATTTACATCATTATAGAAACAGAAGTTTAGACAGGGGAAGTTAGGAGAACACACCCTGACAGTATAAATAGTAAAAGCTGATAGCCTGTTGGAAGAAAATAAATATGCAAAAAGTGCAGGTAGAAGAACAAAACAGTACAGTAAGCTGGTTAAGAATTATTTTGAGAAGGAGCAATCCATACAATTGTGATGCTTAACTTAGTCTAAACCCTGAAGTTTCACTTATGTCAAAAACCTCAGTTTTCCCTACATGTTCCCAACACCCACGATGAATGAGGGTTTGCTGTGAACGATTTTTCTCTTGTATTATCCATTTCTACAATTTTCACTATCAAATATGTGTGAATGTTTTGGTACTGGCCTAACCCTTTACTCTTGGGTCAAGATATTCTTCTCAATAAACCTATAGTTTGAACCAGGTGGTAATGAGGGTGTTGAAGGGTGTTGGTAGTGGTGGTTGGCAGATTACAACAGGGGTGAGTTACTAGTATTATTGAACAAGAGTCCTTGACAGAGTTTTAGAGTTTCCACCGGAAAACCTAAAGCATCACATTATACTGGCAACCATATGATAATGTAGGTAGATGAATATTCCATCAGAATTATAGTCAGTTTTCCCAGTGTGCCAGTTTGTATATATTATGTCCCCCAGAGAAAGCCATGTTCTTTAATGCATTCTTGTAGGGGCAGACATGTGTTGATTAAGTTGGAACCTTTGGATTAGGTTTTGTCCATGGAGATGTGACCCACCCAACTGTAGGTGATAACTCTGATTTGATAATTTCCATGGAGGCTTGGACCTACCCATTCAGCATGGCCCTTGATTGGTTCACTGGAGCTCTATAAAAGATCAGAGAGAAGGAGCTCAGAGCTAGCTGTAGCTGATGCAGACATTTTGGAGAATGCCATTTTGAAACGCAACCTGAGAGCAAGCAGATGCCAGCCATGTGCCTTTCCCGCTACAGAGGTTTTCTGGACACCATTGGCCATCCTCCAGTGAAGGTACGTGACTGTTGATGCATTACCTTGGATACTTTATGGCCTTAAGACTGTAACTTTGTAACCAAATAAACCCCCTTTATAAAAGCCAATCCATTTCTGGTGTTTTGCATTCCGGCAGCATTAGCAAACCAGAATGCCCAGTCACTCCAGTTTTAAGAAAAGAAACACAGAAGTGCTAGCAGATCAGGAAAAAACAAACAGAAACCTAAGCTGATACTGAACTCTTTGATTGTGCAGTATGTTCAGAGCCTTAGAAAGTAGAATAAAAATGGTAATCCAGAAAGCTCCTCACCCATGAAATGAATATTTTGTGAGCAGGTTAATCTTTTTCAATCTATTGAGTCAGAGTCTGAATTAGTCACACACTTCAGGTGACAGGCTTGCCAAAACATTCTTGAGATTAACCAAAGGGTACATAACCTTGCAAAGCAAAGGCAAACATTAAAACAAACACCTTTCCAGAACACACCTATTTACTTTCCATTGACTAATCTTTTGCATTATATTTTCACCTAAAACATTATGTTTGAGATGGAAGTCAATGCTGTATTATACAGCTTTATTATTTTCATGTCAGAAGACTGATTACAGTCATAGGTTTATAATGTGTCATGCCTTCCAGTATAAAAGTAATGTTTCTCCTAAAGTCATTTAGTGTTTCATTCCTAGAATACTCAAAGATGTCAAAAAATCTGAATCCTTTTACTTTTTGTTGATTGGTAAGGAAAAAAAAAAGCAATTTATATAGAAACTTCATAGATGTCACTTAAAATCAAATGGTAGATAACGTAGCTTGGCAGTCATCATAATACTCACTGATTTTGTGATTCAGAAGACATCACAATCCAGTTAAACAAATAGTATTTTTTATTAAATGTCACTCAATCCTAGGGTTGGTTATTCATCTGTGTTCCATTCATAGGCTCAAACACTATAGTTACACCCAAAAGTCAGTTTGAGTTGCAACTTACTAATCCTGTCAGCGTGGAACCATTCTCTGGAAGTCAAGGAACAAAACAAAGTGGCCACAGAAAATCCTCCAGATAAAATGTCCTGATGAGGAAAAAGATGGAAACCTTTGTGCTGTGCATTTAAATAAAACATGTGCATTCTAAAGCCTAAAATAAAATGGCAAAGCCTAAGAGTTTTACCTTGTTTTCATGTCAAAAGATAAGCATTCTCTACATAAAGAAAAATGTATAGCACACACATTTCATGATAGACCCAGGATGCTTTTACAGCATTTTTCCAAACAAACAATAAGGAAACTCAGTTTTCAGTTATTAAAATTGTTACTATTCAATGGGATTGGGCATAGGACAATGCTCCCAGAAAGCAATACGGCTGCTGACGTCACAGACTCATCAACAAGGATGACATTCAGTTGACGTAGCACAAAATTCAACCTGCTACCAAGCAACCTCCTGTTCCTTATGTTTTTGCCTTATGCTCCATCCTAGCTGAACTTTGGCAGCTCCTTGAGCTTGCTGTGCTTTTCCATTTCTGGTCTTCTATGTTTTAAGCTTAGATATTTCATACTTTATCACAACAGTCATGATACAGGATTTAATTATTAATTTTTTTAGCTCCCTTAGTAGATTGTGAGCTCCTCCTTAAAGGCTGAACCTTTACTTAAAATACTCAATAAACATTTATTTAATGAATGAATATGTGTACTTAGTGGCATTAAATACATTTAATTTTCTTTTGTTTTTTAAAAGCTAAAGGTGCAGATCATACAGCTAAAGCTACATAACTGTTACCCTTTGAACCATGACTAATATCATTTGTTATCTCCATTCCTAACTATCCATTTATGTTCCTGTTGACACTTCCAAAATAAATAAAGAGCTGACTAGAGGGAAACTCCCATTCCTTAGAAATGATAGTATGAGAAAGAACTTACATGCATTTCCACTTTAAGCAAGAGACTTCAACTTGTAAGAATACATTGCTGCATATGTTTGATTATGAAACCTGTGAAAAATAAATCAGTGGTACCATGGCCTGAACTGTAGTTTGAATGTGATTAATAGGCAACAGGGTTCAGATCATTGTTTTCTAACACATATTTTTGGACACTCTGTTCCATTTTATGTTTTTCTTTGTGTTGGCAACTTACCTGTATGCATTTACTGAATTTTGAATCAAAACTACTGTGGTGAGTTACCTAAAATATTTAAGCTAAGTTCACAATCAGTATAGATTTTTAAAATAACAGAATTTTCACGTTAGACTCTCCCCTCAGGACTCCAATAAAAATTTATAATCTATTTTTTTATTGTACATATTGTTTTTATTATATTTCAATATAGCCTTCTACAAATGTCAGATGTTTCAAAATTAGCGGTAGTCATCATAAGCAAATTTGTGGTCATTTTGATAACATTCTAGCAAACTACTTAAAATCATTCATTCAAATTGCAACTCAGTGGAAGATATCCATGAAAAGATACTTGATTTATATTTAGATGGCCTAAATTGCTAGGTATGCAAGTCAGAAACTATTTAAATTAACCCAGACTGTGGTTAATATCCCCAAGTCAAAGATACTAATAGAGAGGTAAAGAAGGTAGATCAGTGGTTAAAGAAAGATGAGCAATTAAGAAGTTTTCTTTCTAATAAAGACTCAGTTCATGCCTTGTTTTCTTGAAGCTTGGCAGAACATTTCACAATAGTGATAATTATCTGCAGTTTTGATTTTCCATATTTGATAAATATGTGGTACCTCCACCAGATTTGTTGTAAGGGATCCAAATTTGTGACGTTTTTATGATTTAAAATGATACATGAGTGGCTCCAGATTCTGTCTGGGCCTGATTTCTGGCTGACCAAGGGAATTGCTAATTGTGTCCTTCTCTGGGCTCAGGACACATTCATGACACCCGCTGTGATTTACTCCTGCTGAGAGTCACTACAACCATCTGTATATTCACAGCTTCGCTTCCACAACAGCTGCCTCAGTCAGTTACTTTGACTAAGATATATCAGAATTGCAAAGTTCAGAAAAATGGATGGAAAATAATTAACTTACATCAACCCTTAAGTGGTCATGAGTCCACCATTTAAGATGACCCAGGAATCAACATTTGGTAATATGAAATACTGTGAAGTGTCCAGGTGATGATATCTGTGTGATTAGATTCTGTCCCATTTTTTAGTCTTCTCCCTTTCTCCAATCATCTCTTGATCTCTGCTGTGGTGGTTTTAAACACGTTTTTGACAATCTTTCTGTCAGGAGGTAGAGTATAATGCTCTTCCACTTGAAAATGGATACAGTGAGGTAGAGTGATGCTGCCTCACTTCAGAAGCTGGCTCATAAAAAGTGATGCCTTGTGCTTGGCTTGCTCTCTCTCTTAGAGATTGGACCACGTAGTGTTGAAGCCCCAGACATGTGAAGAGGCCACGTGCAAATGTTCTGGCTGATGGCCCGAGCTAGGGTCCCAGTTGAAAGCCAGGATCGGCAATCAGATAAACGACTGAGGAAGGCTTCAGGATGACCTCAGCCCCAGACATTCTCCGACTGCAACCCTATGAGAGACCTGATGAGAGGCTCCAAGCAAGGACCGGCTAGATGAGCCCAGTCAACCCTTCAAATAAGAAGTATAATAATAATAAATCATTGTTGTTGTTTTGCTAAATTTGGGGAGGTTCATCATACAGCTATAGATAAAATGAACAACTGTGATATAGATTCCTTCACCTCCCCAATAATTTACTGATACTTATGATCAATATTCAATTCATTGACCAGCCCGATGGATCATCTTCAGTTATTATATATTTTGCCTCTTGGAAGCATTTAACATTGGCCCATTTCTTCCTTTGCTATTTGGGGCTTCCATGACACTTTTCAATTCAACATCCCTTTCTAGTCTCTGACAATCACCACATGGCCTCCTGCCTTGGCTTCTTGGCCTGCTACTCAAATGCTGATGTTCTTCACACCAACCCACCAGACACATCTTCCAGGAGGACACACAAGAACCTAAGATTCATTATTGGAAGTCTTTGCTGTCCACCAAGTAATCTTCCTCCTGTGTTTCTCCATCTGCTGCGGGAATACCACCATGCGACCAGCCACAAAACAGAAAGCAGAGGGCACATCAGCTTTCTTTTCACTCAGTGCATGCAATGGGTTAAGTGATCTTCTGACAGTGTCACCTACTCCAACAGAGCTGGGAGATCATTCTGGAAGTTTACAACATTAATTTTCCTATCAACCTTGTTTATCTCCAGGATAATGTCTAACTACCTAAAATTACATTTAATAATATTAAGTAATTTTAATTTCTTTCATGCTAAAAGCTTTCATCCCTAGAGCAGCACTATGAAGTAGCTACTATTACAGTAGTTATAATATTAAATTATAGCTGATTGTTTACTTGTCTGTCTTCTCTACTTAGATTTTGTTGTTATTTGACATCCCTGGTCCCTAGAATGGTATATGGCATTTAATTTATGCATGATGAATGAATGAACAAATGAATGGATTTGTCTGAATATACCTAGAATTCGGAGATGCAACTAAGCAGCAAAATTAGGATGTGTAGATAATAAACTTATTGATGAAAATAAACAACTAGGAAGATCATGAATAAGTCAGTGATAACAGTTTTGTTATGAGATTTATTTGCAAAGTGCTATCAGCACAAAGGATATTAAAATTAGATTCATATGTTCAGTAAAGTCATTGCAATATTTTAATTAAACTACTTATTTCAGATTACTAAATGCTGCAAAACCATCACATTTTCATCCTATTCCATCATAATATTCATTTTGGTCATTGCTTGCCCAGAAACCTTGCTCATCATCTCTATCCCCACTCTCTTAATTCATACTGGCTTCCCTTCCTTCTCTATCCAGGATAAGTATTCTTTAGTCACTTTGCTGAGAACACACTCATCTACTCTGCTTCACTCACCTTGCAAACATCAAATATACATCAATCCAATACTTTTTCTTTTCCACCAGATCTAGATCATTAAATGCTGGGGGAGGGTGGAGATAATAGCATCCTAGTTGCTCCTCTGTGTTTCTTGGCCCTTTTGCAGTTAGGCAGGGCGAAGTCGTCAGTCCTGGCCATGAAATTTAATTGGGGTGACGTGATGTGTGTCTTTCCTGGATAAAACAATGAAAATTCCTTGTGTTTTTTTAGTCTCTAAAGACTGTCCTAAAGAAATACCACAAACTGGTTGGCTTAGAGCAACTAACATTTACTGCCTCACTGTTCTGGAGGATAGCAGTCCATAATCAAGATGTCGGCAAGGCCATGCTCCCTCCAAAGTCTGTTGGGAAGAATCTGTTCCTTGCCAGCAATCCATGGTGTTCTCTGCCTCAGTTGCTACATGGTCTTCTTCCCTCTGTCTGTCTGTCTGTCTATGTCCAAATATCCTCTTCTTATATGGACACCACTCATATTGAGATAGGACCAACCCTAATCCAGTCGGGCCTCATCTTTACTAATCACGTCTTCAAAGACCCTAGTTCCAAAGAAGTTCATATTCACAGGACTGGCAGTTAAGGCTTGAATATGCCTTTTGGAGGGCACAATTCAACCCTTAACAACATTTCTCTCTCTTGCCACAGCAATGAGGGGTGGAGGTAGGGCACAGATTGTCCATAGTGCAGCTATTAGACGGTGGCATTTCCATCAGTTTGGGTTCTTGAAAGATTAACAAGCAAACAAATATGCATGCCCTTGGCTGCTATTTCCTTAATTATAGACTTTTAAGGGAAATGTATTGAAATGTATTAAAACTTAAAAATTTAGTCAGAATTTAAAAATCTAAAACTTAACTTCCTGCTGGTATCATCACGCTTCTTCTCTTTAAGGCAACAAGTTTATATATTTGTTAGATAAATGCTGGTAACTTAAAACCATTGTTCCAGTTACTTAAAACCATGGTTTCCTTTTCACAAAACACCAGAAATGGATCAGCTTTTATAAAGGGGGTTTATTTGGTTACACAGTTATGGTCTTAAGGCCATGAAGTGTTCAAGGTAAGTCATCAACAATAGGGTACCTTCACTGGAGGATGGCTAATGGGGTCCAGGAAAACCTCTGGGAAGGCACATGGCTGGCGTCTGCTCCAAGTTCTGGTTTCAAAATGGCTTTCTCTAAGGACGTTCCTCTCTAAGCCGCAGCTCCTCTTCAAAATGTCACTCTCGGTTGCTCTTGGGGCGTTTGTTCTCTTAGCTTCTCCGGAGCAAGAGTCCGATTTCAATGGCCATCTTCAAACTGTCTCCCATCTGCAGCTCCTTTCTTGGCTCCTGTGTGTTCTTCCAAGTGTCCCTCTTGTCTGTAGCAATCTCCCTCCTTCTGTCTGAGCTTATATAGTGCTCTAGTAAACTAATCAAGACCCACGCTGGATGGGTGGGGCCACACCTCCATGGAAATTATCCAATCAGAGTTAACACAGTTGGGTGGGTCACATCTCCGTGGAAACACTCAAAGAATTACAATCTATATCAACACTAATATGTCTACCCACACAAGATTGCATCAAACATAATGTCATTTTAGGGGACATAATACATTCCAACTGGCACAACCATCAAGGCCATTGATTTTTCTTTTCATAATTTATTTCTGTCTCTACAACTAAATAGAAGATAAATTACATGTTACAGAGGTTTTCCATCTTTTGATACTTCTAGGTTAAGGATAAAAAACAAAAAAAATGAAGAATTGGAATGCCTTTCCCATTGCCAGGAATAGATTGCATTAACATTTAAAATTCTCTAATTCTATTGATCTGCTGCTGGAAGAAATTGTTTAAATTGTTCCTATTTTTACTTCTGACATACAGGCAAGTGGGACGCAAACTAAAGAAGGAAAGGAAAATGTGATTTTCATTATGCTTAGGATGGAAGAAATAGTGAGAAAAGCCAGTTTTTTTTCTTTTCTTTTATTCTTTTTCATCCTTTTTCTTTGTTTTTCCTTTTTTCTTTGCTAAGTAATTGATTAATCCAAATTCTCCCTCAGCTGATCTTGTGCAGAACATATCATCAGCAGTAAAGACAGTGCACATTTGTCCTCAGCTGTATACCTGCTAAGAGAATCCAGACATGCTTCAGTGTTGCTTTTAATTTTTTTGGAACTGACTGTTTAGCTCCATTAAGACTGATGACAAAAGAACTATTTTTGGTGCTTCTAAGAAGGAATCACACTGAAGCCTGTTATTTTCAGTAATCCTGCTGTTTGAGAAGAAAAGTGCCAACAAAGACACTTTTTATAAAATAACACTAAATTCTCTTAGCTCTGTGGGTTTATTCTTTAGTCTGTGCACTTGGTCAAAAGTGCAATACATCAAAGGTGAACAATGCCTGCTTGTTGCCGCTTTTCAGAAAATAAAAAAAGAACCAAGAGTGCTATGCTTCTTTTGTAAATCCCTAGATTATGTATCTTTTAGATTCTTTTTTATCCTTAAGTGTTTAACAAGAATTTTACTTTAGTTTCGCATCGGGGAGGTAATTTGGAAATTTCATCCTCTCTATTTGTCTCTTCTTTAACCCTGCTACCTCAGATACAGAAACTCTTGTACATTCTAACGAAGGTTTAACTAACTTTACAGAGCAAGCTGAGAAAAACCCTAGGAAGCCAGGGTATTAGGAAAATTTCTTATAGGTCATCTTGTGTATTGTGCCAGTTTGAATGT
Source organism: Choloepus didactylus (assembly GCF_015220235.1). Classification (NCBI taxonomy): domain Eukaryota; kingdom Metazoa; phylum Chordata; class Mammalia; order Pilosa; family Megalonychidae; genus Choloepus; species Choloepus didactylus. The sequence continues at coordinate 20,653,632 of NC_051311.1, forward strand.
ATTATGTCCCCCAGAAAAAGCCATATTCTTTGATGCAATCTTGTGGGGCAGACATAATAGTGGGGATTAAGTTGGAATGTTTGGATTCGGAGATACGCCCCACCCAACTGTAGATGATAACTGATGGGATATTTCCACGGAGGTGTGGCCCCGCCCATTCAGGGTGGGCCTTGATCAGTGGAGCCATATAAATGTGCTGACTCAAAGAGACTGAAAGCAGTGCAGCTGTGAGTGATGTTATTTGAAGAGGAGCAAGCTTGCTAGAGAGGAATGTCCTGGGAGAAGCCATTTTGAAACCAGAACTTTGGAGCAGACGCCAGCCATGTGCCTTCCCAGCTAACAGAGGTTTTCCGGACGCTATTTGCCATCCTCCAGTGAAGGTACCCGATTACTGATGTGTTACCTTGGACACTTTATGGCCTTAAGACTGTAACTGTATAGCCAAATAAACCCCTTTTTATAAAAGCCAATCCATCTCTGGTGTTTTGCATTCTGCAGCATTAGCAAACTAAGACATGTATCAACAATTCAAGAGTGTGCATTTAAAAACAACAATGAGCACCACCTGTATCAGCCATTAAAGAAGAAAGTGCAAGGAAAAGACACAGGCATAATAACCTGATAATAAAAAATATTCTGATGTTGAGGAGCCCAATCAGTCAATGAGAATAGAGTAAGCCTCTGTTAAATCTCTAGCACTCTTCTATAGCATGAGTGTAAGGGGCCCAGTTGAGATGTAATTAAGATAGTTTGGAGAAGTTAAATAACTGCAAGATTTCAAATATGTGGTGCCTTTAAAATGAAAGAAAAGAAAAAGTTTAGAGATTTAAACTTTTTTAAAAAGAAAAAGAGATTTAAAAATGTTGAGATAGGTTAGATTAGGGAAGAGAAACTGGTTATTATTCCCTATAATAATGATAACAACTGTGGAATAATAACTGTGTGTGCTGGTTTGGATCTGTTAGGTACCCCAGAAAAGACCACGTTCTTTTAAACCAACCTTGTGGGGGCAGTTCTTTTGTGGGTGGGACCTTTTGATTTGGTTGTTTCCATGGAAATGTGACCCCACCCATTCAAGGTGGATCTTAATCCCCTTGCTGGAGTCCTCTATGAAAGGCTAAAAGGCAGAGACATTTTGGAGAGAGCTCAGAGATTCTAAGAGAGACAAAAGAAGGACATTTTGGAGAAAGCCATTTTGAAATCAGAACCCAGGAGAAGAAGAACCAGCAGACATCACCCCGTGCCTTCCCATGTAATAAAGGAAACTTGGATGCCATCGGCCTTTCCTCAGAGAAGGTATCTACCTCTTGTTGCTTTAATTTGGATCTTTTCATGGCCTTACAACTGTAAATTTGCAACCTAATAAATCCCCTTTAAAAAAGCCAATCCATTTCTGGTATATTGCATTCTGGAAGGTTTAGCAAACCAGAACACTGTGTTTGAAATATGTGGACAGCATGATAGAGAAGATGAAGGAGTTTAAAAAGTCTGTTTACTTAGATCCAGAGAAGATGGAGGCATAGAGAGGAGTGGAATACTTAGTTCCCCCCGGATCAATTCATAAATGACCAAAAAACTAATAAATAACCTGGAATAACAGCAGGGAGACAAACATGACTGCCCACTCATCATCCACCAACCTGAATTGGGAGGAATGCCCAAGATCACAGCATAAAATCTGTAAGTAAAACTGCGGACCTGCGCTGAGAGCCGGAGCTAAGAGCCGAGAGCCCCTCCCTCACGGAAGCCGCGCTGTGCACTCTCTCAGCCCAGCTCCAAGTGAGGTTTTAATATTAACTGCTCAATACAGACAGCGAATCCTCAACAAGCAGACAGAGGCTTTTGGTGACAACTGACCTTGGGAGAATCGGGGGACATTTCTGTCTCAGGACGGGGAGCCCAGAGGATCGGGTGCTATCTCTGGCTGACAGGTAAACCTGGGAGTTTTTCTGCCCCTTTCTCGTTCTGTGGAGAAAACCTCAGCTGTTCTCAGCCCACAACGCTTTGCAGTAAAGACAGCCTCAGACATTTTAAAACCAAAACACTTCGATGAGCAGAGTCACTTATTGATATGCAATGACATCTCTGAAGGGGGCATAGCTTCCCAAGAGGAAAGGGAGGGGCCCAGCTCTACTGTCCGTCTTTCAGTCTTTCTGGAACCAGACCCCAAAGCCTGGGGGAGGAGGGCCACAGGCCACACCCTCTTACACAGGCAGTGACAAGCTGACAGGTGGATTTCCTGGGAAGAAAAGCACAGGTGTCTCAATCCTCTAAGAAAAGCCATCAGGGAAACCAGATACTGAAATATTACCTCTTTCTGTGACCCGAGCCTGTTCTTATCTGGGAAAACCTGATTGGGGTGGCCTAGGAGGTCAGATGCCTAGACAACAGAAAACTACAACCTACACTAAGAAAAACGAAGCTATGGCCCAGTCAAAGGAACAAATGTACACTTCAACGGAGATACAGGAATTTAAACAACTAATGTTAAATCAATTCAAAGAGTTTAGAGAATATTTCACAAAAGAGATAGAGGCTGTAAAGAAAACACTGGGCATATATAAGGCAGAAAACAAAAGTTCAAAAAACAAACCAGTAGAATATATGGAAATGAAAGGCACAACACAAGAGATGAAAGACACAATGGAAACATACAACAGCAGATCTCAAGAGGCAGAAGAAAACACTCAAGAACTGGAGAACAAAACACCTGAAAGCCTACACACAAAGGGGCAGATGGAGAAAAGAATGAAAAAATATGAGCAACGTCTCCGGGAACTTAAAGATGAAACAAAGTACAATAATGTACGTATCATTGGTGTCCCAGAAGGAGAAGAGAAGGAAAAAGGGGCAGAAGCAATAATAGAGGAAATAATCAATGAAAATTTCCCATCTCTTTTGAAAGACATAAAATTACAAATCCAAGAAGCACAGCGTACTCCAAACAGAATAGATCTGAATAGGCCTACGCCAAGATACTTAATAATCAGATTATCAAATGTCAAAGACAAAGAGAGACTCCTGAAAGCAGCAAGAGAAAAGCAATCCATCACATACCAAGGAAGCTTAATAAGACTATGTGCGGATCTCTCAGCAGAAACCATGGAGGCAAGAAGGAAGTGGTGTGACATATTTAAGATACTGAAAGAGAAAAACCACCAACCAAGAATCCTATATCCAGCAAAGCTGTCCTTCAAAAATGAGGGAGAGCTCAAAATATTTTCTGACAAACAGACAATGAGAGACTTTGTGAACAAGACACCCACCCTATGGGAAATACTAAAGGGAGCACTACAGAGTGATAGGAGAAGACAGGAGTGCGTGGTTTGGAACACAATTTTGGGAGATGGTAGCACAGCAATGTGAGTACACTGAACAAAGACAGCTATGTATATGGTTGAGAGAGGATGATTGGGAGCATGTGAGACACCAGAAGAACGGAGGAAAGATAAAGACTGGGACTGTGTAACTTGGTGAAATCTAGAGTGTTCAACAATTGTGATAAAATGTACAAATATGTTCATTTACGAGGGAGAACAAGCACATGTCAACCTTGCAAGGTGTTAAAAATGGGCAGGCATTGGGGGAGGGATGCAATCAATGTAAACTAGAGACTGTAATTAACAGAATCATTGTATTATGCTTCCTTTAATGTAACAAAGGCAATATACCAAGGTAAATGCAGATAGGAGGGGGGTATAGGAAAGGCGTGTTGGACACTCGACATTGGTGGTGGTGTCTGACTCTTTACCCTACTTTGATTTGTGGTTGCTTTTCCTTTTGCTACTTCCTGGCTGTCATTTTTTTCCTCTTTCTTTTCCCTCTCTACCTTCTTTGATGCTCCCTCCTGCCTTGTAGAAGAAATGTAGATGCCCTTATATAGATAGCGGTGAAGGTGGTGAACACATAAATATGTGACCATACAGAGAACCATCGATTGTTTGCTTAGGATGGAATGTATAGGGTGTGAACAAAACCATCTTAAAAAAAAAAAACTGGTTGATGTCAAAACCTCAGGGGCAATATACTGAGTGAAATAAGCCAGACACATAAGGACAAATATTGCAGGGTCTCACTGATAAGAACTGACTATAATATGTAAACTCAGACATGAAATATAAGGTACCAAGATATAGGACGAGGCTTAAGAATGGGGAGTGGTTGCTTAGTATGAGCAGAATGTTCAACTAGGATGAACTTAAATGTTTGGAAATGAACAGAGGTGTCAGTAGGAAGATGTGAGAATAACTAACAGTGCTGAATGGCACGTGAATGAGGTGGAAAAGGGAAGCTTAGAGCCATATATGTCACCAGAAGGAAAGTTGGAGGTCAAAAGATGGGAATGTATAAAACTGAATCCTATGGTGGGCAATGTCCATGATCAACTGTATAAATGTTAGAAATCTCTTCCATGAACCAGAACAAATGTATGACAATACAACTGGAAGTAAATAATAGAGGGTCACATAGGGAAGAAATATATACCTATTGCAAACCATATACTGCAGTTTGTAGTATTTCAACATTCTTTCATAAACAGTAACAAATGTACTATACCAACACTACGAGTCAACAATTGAGGGGGGTTGGTTAAGGATATAGGAGGATTTGAGTTTCCTTTTCTTTTTCTTTTTTTTTTTTTTTTTTTTCCGTCTTTCACTTTATTTCTTGTCTGGAGTAATGAAAAGTTTCTAAAAATTGAACAAAAATTAAGTGTGGTGATGGATGCACAGCTGTATGAGGGTACCAGGGGCAACTGACTGTACACTTTGGATCTCTGGATAATTGTATGGTATCTGAACAATCCCAATAAAAAAAAAAAAGTCACTGTCCAAAAAAAAAAAAAAAAAAAAAAAAAATATATATATATATATATATATATATATATATGACTTCTGTTTGGTGGTTTCCCTGGAATTTTATGATTGCAATATTTAGGTGTTGAATTGGTTATAAAGGACATAAATGAGGTCTAGGAATAATAAATATTGTGTGCTTGCCTCTGCCTCTGTGTTCTGAGACCACAGAAACCACAGGAAACGAGCAATGGGACTTTTGAAGCAGATTAGAAGTTGTTCCACTAAACGGTAAGAACTGATTAAGGAGAAAAAAATAAGAATGTGTTTCCCTGGGCTGCTGTAACGACTTACCACTAACTGGGTAGCTTAAAACAACAAGCATTTATTCTGTCACGGTTCTAGAAGCTAGAAATCCAAAATGAAACTATCGGCAGGGCTGTGCTCCCTCTGAAGTTTCTGAGGAAGAAATCCTTTCTTGTCTCTTTCAGCTTCTGGTGGCGCTAGGTGCTCTTGGTTTATAGCAGCTTAATTCCAATTTCTGCCTCCATCTTCACATGGCCTTCTTTGCCCTGTGTATCTCCATCTCTGTGTCCAGATGTCCCTCTTCTTCTAAGGGCACTAGTCATCTTTGATTTAGGGCTCACCCTAATCCAGTATGATCACATCTTGACTTGATTATATCTGCAAAGACCCTATTTCCAAATAAGGTCAGACTCACAGGTGTGGGAGGTTAGAGCTTAGACATATTTTTAGAAGACACAATTTAACCCACAGCATATGGGGTATGAATTAACACAATTTTTTTCTTATCAGTGTAACCTTTATTTCTAAATAAAAGCCAATACATAAAGGAGTTCTTTTTTTTCTTTTTTGTTTTTTGTTTTTTTTTAAATAGGGCTCTTCTTGATGAAATGGGCATGAGGCCTAAGGCCCAGCCTAATCAGTCTCTCATTCCCCTCTATGTTGGTCCCAGAGGCAACTCTGCTTGGAGAACCACGGCACAACTATAAATCTTAGAGCCTCCAAATGAAGCCACATAAGAGACATGAATGTTAGAACCTTTTCTTCCTCTCAGGAACTGAAATTTTCAGTGTTATGTTTACCAAGAATGTGTAAGAACCATCATTTTGCTTTTAACTACATTTTGCCCAGGACAAAATTCATAATTTGTCTAGGATTCTATGGCCCGTATGTCTACGTTAATTTTTCTCGATACCCTACTCCTCCCCAAGTAACAAAATAATCAAGTTTGACTGCTTCTAATTCCCCCACCCTCATTCTAGTCCCAAGCCTTCTGTATTGTGCCCCTCAGGCATCTTTGGCCGCTTTGGGTAGGTGGTTCATAGGTTTTCTCTGTCTTCTTCTCTGCCTTATTTCATCCTACTTAGTGGGCATTTGCTGTATCCTGCCAGGCACCAGCCTTTGCTTTGCAGAGACCATAGTAGAATAAAGGCATGCTGTGTTCAGGCAAGAGATAAGAGACCCCCCTCTTCTCTACTCCGTGTCACACTTGTTGATTAAAAGGCTTGCTCATCTCATTACTGCAAAGGAGAGGCTAAACCTGCTTATAATTGTGCCTAAGAGTCTCCCCCTGAGTGCCTCTTTGTTGCTCAGATGTGGCCCTCTCTCTCTCTCTCTAAGCCACCTTGGTGGGTGATCTCACTGCCATCCCCACTACATGGAACCTGACTCCCAGGGGTGTAAATCTCCCTGGCAATGCAGGATATGACTCCCGGATGAATCTGGACCCAGCATCCTGGGATTGAGAACATCTTCTTGACCAAAAGGGGGATGTGAAATGAAACGAAATAGAGCTTCAGTGGCTGAGAGATTTCAAATGGAGTCAAGAGGTCACTCTGGTGGATGTTCTTATGCACTATATAGATAACGCTTTTTAGGTTTTAATGTACTGGAATAGCTAGAAGTAAATACCTGAAACTATTAAACTCCAACCCAGTAGCCTTGACTCTTGAAGACGACTGTATAACAATGTAGCTTACAAGGCGTGACAGTGTGATTGTGAAAACCTTGTGGATTGCACTCCCTTTATCCAGTGTATGGATGGATGGGTAGAAAAATGGGGACAAAAACTAAGTGAAAAATAGGGTGGGATGGGGGGGATGATTTGGGTGTTCTTTTCTACTTTTATTTTTATTTTTATTCTGTTTCTTTCTGGTGTAAGGAAAATTTTCAAAAGTAGATTGGGGTGATGAATGCACAACTATATGATGGTCCTGTGAACAGCTGATTGTATACCACGGATGATTGTATGGTATGTGAACACATCTCAATAAAACTGAATTTAAAGAAAAAAAGAAAAGTCGGTTTACTTATTTGTCTCATCAAACACATTGGAAATGGGGATTGTGTATTGTTTACCCCTAGATAGCCAGTGCTTAACTAGATTTTTGGCATTGTTGAATCTCCTTTCTAATTCTAAGCCAATGTTTATTAAAATTATAACAATAATAAAAATTATCAATGTTCAATGCTTTATATGTGTATATATTTCTTCCTTCTTCAATTTAACTTATTTGTATCAGCTAAAGAATTTACCTTCCTTTAACAAAGCCCCATTTTATCAATTTTTCAAGGAAACTCTTGGGGCTCTATTACAAACTGAGATACACTTTCTGCTTCTATATTCTGTCTGTTATCCTAACTAGTACCTCCTTAATATTAGATGATTACTCGTACAGCCCTAATTTGGAGAAACCCTGTCCTGGCTCATTTACCACTTTAGTAAAATCAAAGCGATTACATACAGTTTGACAGAAAATGAAGGCACATTTTTGAATATTCAGTTTTTAAAGCACACAAAGCATATATTTCTGTGGCTTTTAAAAATATATTAAGCCACACTTGATCATAAAAATTAAAATTATAATAAAGGCAAAGCACATAAAGTATAGATAGTTTTGACTTTCAGTGTACTGCCATTACAACTTTCATACCATTTCAGCAACATCTGGTGGTAATGTCTAGAAATAGACTATATGAAAAATGAAAGCCAATTCATTTTTATCATGTGGTGAACTTCCAGTCCAAAGTTCATAGCTGTAATTTCCTGTGCAGGTGATATATTGATCTCAACAGGATTATTGTCTGTGAAATGATAACTGAGTATAAAATAGAATGTCCCACTGTGACAAAAAAAGTTCCATTGAATGACTCTGAATAGTGACATCTACCCTGAAGTTTATTGTAAGTATATATCCGTTGGATTCAGTCTCCCTTTCTGTATAAACTTTGCTTTCCACATCTATATCTGGAGGTCCTGGGTATTAGGAATTATCAGCCCAGAGATTCAAGTGTTTTAGAAACTCATGACCTGCCATAGTGATATGCTCACAACAGAGACTTAACAAATAGATATGCACATATCCTGTTCTATGTTTATACTGACACATCTTTGTCTCTTTTGTGTCATATTTGGGTGACTTCAGTTCTTCAAATACACAAACACTGTTTTTACCCAAGAATAATTTGTGCTTGGTCTTTCCATTATTCTATTCCTGGTGTATATAGTTTTGTGCATTTTTCATCAAAATAAACAATTTTAACAAAAAATGAGATTACATACACACACACACACACACACACACACACAGAAACATACTTTTGTAACCTGGATATTGACCTTAATAAAACATTATAGTCCTGTTTCCATGTCAGCAGTTATGGACCTACAATCATAATATTGTGCTGTAAAATATTTTTAGTGGCTACGTATGTTAAGTTTTCTTACTGCTAAATGTAACAACAATTGACTTTTAGTATGTATTTCCTTCTTGAAGTTCATATTGTGTGAATATAATGTCTTAGATTGTTAGGCTTCTAAGACAAGTATCATACAATGGGTTGGCTTAAACAACGGGGATTTATTAGCTCATGGTTTTGAAGTCAGAAGTCCAAAATCAAAATATTGGCAAGGCTTGCTTTCTCCCTGGAGACTATAGCTTTCTGGTGCTGGCTGCTGGCAACTCTTGGAGTTTCTCAGCTTGCATGTCTGCCTCCCATTACATGGTGAAGTCTTCTCCTTTCTAGCTTCTGTGATTTTTTGGTTCTCTTTATAAGTCCTGCAGTAATATGGGCTAAGACCCACCTTCATTCAGTTGGGCCACACCTTAACTAAAAACAACCTCTTCAGGCAGTCTTATTTGCAATGGGTTCATACCTACAAGGATATGGATTAAGATTAAGAACATATGTTTTTGGGGGTACATAATTCAGCCTACCACAGTTGGTATAATCATTACTTAATCACAAAGTTTTTAGTGTCGTAGTAACTCAACCTCCTTGTATAAGTTTTCAAATCAGTCTCACGTGCTGAATTGTAATTTAGAAGAAAATGTTGTGTTAAATGCTAACTCTAATTGAGATTAGCCTTTATATTCATTTTGTTAAGAAGTGTTTGTTGTGACCACATCAGGAGAATTTTAATCAGGATTGTATTCCCATCTATCAAACATGGTATTAGAAATAAAAGCAAAAATTTCCTAAAGGACAGTAACATCACCTGATATTCAGTTTATATATAAGAAAATTCCTCTTTTAACCATTTTCTCTTTATTGTGGAAACTGTTTTGTTGTTATTGTTTTCCCTTAGGAGAATTACTTCTCTTACCTTCAAATATAATCTTATTGGGACTATAAATCAGATGCTCTGCTCTTTTCAAACTAAGCATGACACATGACTTGATTCTTGAGAGAAGTGATGAAATTTCTGAAAATTGAAACAAACTGCAGTACACTGAAGGAAGTGATAATTTGAAGCCTCTGCAACCAGTAATTTTCAGAGCCGTCCTGTTTCTCTTCCTCTCTGAGTCTGGTATTTGGCTTTTTTTCCCTCATTTATTTGAACTATGCCATGAATTTTCAGTAAATTTCATTTTCAGTTGTTAGCAAGTACAATTCTTTCCTGTCAGCAAAGGCTTCTAATAGGACAGGACCCTATATTTGGGCCTGAACTTACTGGTATGGTTTCCAGAGAGGTCTGTAAACCAATTGTGGTATATTGAATTACATCCCCTTCACAGACATGTTCATATCCTACTCTTGGATCTATTGATGTGAACATATTTGTACGTGCGTTCTTTGAAAATCCCATTAAGATGAGGTCAAATAGACTCAAAATGGCCTTAATGCCATATGACTGGGGTCTTTATAAGCAAGGGAAATTTGAACATGGAAGTGAAAGCCACAGGAAGAAAGAGACAGAATGCCATGTGACCAGGGCAAAGTATGATTACCAACAAACCATCACCAGAATCTGAGAAGGCACAGCCTGGTGACAGCTTGATTTTGGACTTCTAGCCTCCAAAACTGTGAGACTATAAACATCCGCTGTTTAAGCCAACCTGTGTGTGATATCTGTTTTAGCAGATTGGAAAACTAAGACATTAATCCTAATTCCAGTTATGCAGGTCCAAGTTCAAAACTTTACTTGGATCATACTGTATCAACAAGGGAGGCTGACAGTGATAAACGAGAGGAAATGCATTCTTCTCTGTGGAGACTGCATTGACCCTGTCCACTATTTTTTTTATACCATGAACAGTTATCTTCATTTGCATGATTACAGATGAATGATTTACAACTGGTCCCAATAAGGTGATCCCTAAAAAGTAACCTGACTACTAACGTACATGAAGATCTAGCTGTCCCAGATTTTATTTATGTTTCATATCATATATGGGTTTGAAGGGAGAAGTTTGAACTTCAGGAAGAGCTGTGCATCACACACTCATTCAGATGTCATTGTGGTTAACTCTGTAATTCCTGTTGATGATTTTAGGGTCCAGAAGCTTGAACTTCTATACTGAATATTTATTATTTTACCTGTTATGTATGCTGCCTTCACTGGGTTCCTCTGTATCCTTTAGATATGTAAACCTAACCATCGTTTGGTTTACCCAAGTGCTGTCAGTTGTTTTTCTTTTAATCAGTATTGAGCCTATTGGTGACATGCCAACCCAATGGATAAGCACTCACATACTCAATTTTTATGTATAGATGTAATTCTAAGAAATCTGATTTATAACTTTCTGTTGCACAAAATGTCCCACGTTTAAATATAGTCATCTGCTAATCAGAAGGACATTCAAAAGTTTCAGTGTTAAAAAGTTGTTCTTCCCAAGTGTTGTTGCTATTGTTGTAATTTGTCTGTTTATTTTTATTTTTAAATAGAACAAGTTGCCTAGAAGACCTGGTTTCTAAATCTAGCACTTTCACATAGCCTCGTGACCTTTAAAGTTCAAGCTCAGATATGTTATTGTTTAAAATGGGTCTAAAAAACAAATCTGTTATGTTAACTCACAGTAATGCTGTGAAAATTGAATGGTACGGAATCAATTATTTCTGGACATGGAAGTAAATTTAGACTATCAGATTCCAAACTTTTTATTTTATGGATGTAAAATTGAGGCTCTGATAGTACAAATAAATTGTCAGAATTACATGGCTAATAAGAAGTTTTGTAAAAGATTTAAAATATTTTTAATGTAATGAGCAGAAAAACAGAAGTAAAGAAAGAAATTATAATATGCTATAAAATATAAAATATGTTTATTATTATTTCTTGGAACCACTTTGTTCCCAACATGATCCATGGGATTACTGAAGATTATAAGTAAAATACAAGAAAAGATGTTATTTCTTTGGGGTAAGATACCCAAATGGTGTCCTGCATCCCCTCTGGCAGAATTACATAAACTGGAAGAAGACAGTCAGAATGTTGTTTATACTGCCACCACTCATTTTTAATATATCTTTTCTATAAAAGATAGATGTTTTGGAGTTGAAAGTGAAAAGGAAAAGGGACTTCTGAATAAACCTGGGAGCTTTAACATGAGTGTTTGTCTACATTCCTTCTAGAGAAAGAAAAAACATGAAATTGATAGATTGTCTAATGGGTTTGACCTTATTAAGAGACATTTTGTATTTATATTGGAGAATCTGTGAAGAATTAGTGATAGATGCCTAGAAAACTAAGAACATCATACATTCATGCATTAGCATTTGCATCCAACTAACATTTATCAAGCACTTGCACCAGCCACTGTTGTAGGTGCTAGAGATACAGTGGTGCACCAAAAAACAAAGGTCCTTGGTGGGGTGGGGGGGTCGGGCTAGCTTTTTGGAAGCCAGAAGCTGAAGCAAAACAACCTAAGGCGAGGTACCTAAGGAATGAAGTCAGAGGGATAAAATCTGGGCAGATCATAGTCAGACTTATTCAGCCTTAGTCCTTTGTAAGGACTTGACTTTGACTTTTATTCTAATTGAGAGGAGAAGTCTTTGCAGGTTTTTTAACAGAGGAGGGATTTACATTTTAACAGGATCCCTCCCTGCTTGGCTTCTTTGTTGAGAATAGACTTTTAGGGCAAAGACAAAAATGAGCAGAGTAGTTGGAAGGAGTTTTTGTGAAATGTAGACAAGAATTGTGTGCGCCTTGATGGAAAGTGGTAGCAGGATGTGTAAACATCCTGAGGAATGGGATTTGGGAATTGTTCTTTCAATTTATGGGTTATATCACCAGCCTATTTATTAATAATTAACTTCCATGGGATTGCTTTTTCTCAAAATATAGAAATGTTAAGCCTTCCAAAAAGAACACAATATTTAAAAACAATTTTTGTTCCTACTTTAAATCTAGGTTAGGGTATGTTTGGGGCAGGTTGGGGAGATGAAGGGAGGAAGGAAAATAATCAATTTCCTAGTAAACTGCAATTGTAAAGTTTATTTGATGAAGAATATTTTATGTGACTAAATTTTTTATGGATGACACAATTTCTCCGAAACCCATTCTTAATTTCTAAGTTTATTGAACATACTAGATGTCTACAAATCACTATGGAACAAACGAAATCTTAAAGTTTATTTGCTTACAAACTACATTTTTTTCATTTATTTGTAATACAATTTATTTAAGAACAATAGAAATTTGCTTACTGAGCATTCATCTACAGTAGGTAGAAAGGTAAAATGGGTGGGGAAGTTTTAAATGGCTAAGATCAAGTAGAATTTAATATGTTAGAAAGCCTTCACTCTTTTCATTGTTTTACTTATTTACATCTTCGTATTAAAGGTTAAACAGTAAGAAAAGATAGGCAAAAAGTTTCGCCTCTGTTAGTTACCTTTAGAGCATTCTTATGTAATTAGCATATATTTGAAGTCTCCAGAGAATACATTCTCTATTAATTAAAGCTTAATTTTTAAAAAGTCAAGGGACTAAAAATTTCTAAAAGAGAAAAGAATAACAATTATAAACTTAGCTTATCATATATGCTAAGAATGTGGTCGGTAACCTAATAAAGCACTTGAATTTGGGGATCAATTTTTCAATTACTCTTGATATAAAATGATGTTAAAGTAAATTGATGCTATGGCCTTCAAAATACAGTAACCAGCCATTCTGCATTCAAGTGGTAATATCCATATACTTGTCACTGTTAAATAGAAGAAAGCTGTCAATTTCTTGTTGCTTAATATAAATCTGCCTGAAGCCACTGTGTGTGTGCTTGTGTGTGTGTGTGTACAAATGCAGATATGACAAGTTTCAGTCTTCACGTGACTATGATGATGATGGAAGTGAAGGAAGCCACACTGTATAACGGGCAGTACCTGTTGCTAAAAGAAAATATAAAGAAAAATCCTTATTATTTTCTAACATTATAAAGCCTCACTTTTTTCTTTTTAAAATTTAAATTCTTTTGCACCCAAAAGATATAAATAATTGGGGAAAATATTAGCTGGCTTGCTAGAGTTAAACTTTAAAAAGGCAACTGTATTGTGATCTAGGAGAAAGAATTACTGAGGAAATTGTTTATGTAAATGATTTAGTAAAAAGAAAGAAAAAAAAAAAGAAAGAAATAAAGAACTGTATATCTTGGAGCCAGTAGAAAACAAGGTTAAATGACCCATAAACTGTAACTTCTATGTCTTTCCTTATGATAATAAATGAATGAATGAATAAATGAATGAATGAAAATGTTCAGAATGACAGCTCTGAAAAGCTGCAAAGTCTTCTTAGATAGATAGATAGATAGATAGATAGATAGATAGATAGATAGATAGACAGACAGATAGATAGATAGATATGGATAGATATTATAAAATAGAAAGAACTAGCACATCAAAAATAAACAAAACTTCGGTTGATTATTACCAAACACTGACTTACTGAACATTAGACACTCTGATTAACGAGGACCAGTCTTCAGCCCTCTTATGCTACCCAGCCTTCAAGGCCAATCACATAGTGGATGATGGGGGCAGTTTTTATGATCCTTCCTAAAGGGAAATACCATTCCTTCCTCTGGGATGCCACAGTCATTTATCTATATTTTTCTTATGCTACTGATCATTATCTGTATATCCTGATTAGGTTAATAACTTAAGATAATTAAAGATTTATTAGACTCTAAGTTATTTGATAACATCTCATTATCTGTTTTGTCTACCACAGCTTCTGTGAAAGACAGAAGAGATCTCATATGCAGGTGCCAAACACCTATTCTCTGTAGTTGTGCTAGCAAGTGTTTTATGTCTTGCTTTGTTTGTTTATTTAACATAGCCTCTTTTGATCCACAGAACAATCTGCAAGATGAAGAATCTAAAACTTGGGAATATTGTGTCTCAGGCACATGTTTATTAAACTATAGCACCAGCATAACATCAAATTCTGTCTCACTTTCAAAGCCCAGGCTCTGTTCTTCCCAAATGCAGTGCATCAACGACTTTTACAGAGAACATATTAATTTTTAAAATGATGACTATGGAAGGCTTAGTCACCTTATTCTGCTCTTCTTTCTATTCCAGAGCTCCCTCTTTTATTTTAGATACTAACATGGTGATGTTTCTTTCTCTTATTATTTGTCCTCCATGCCCCCACTTCTCTTCTCTCTATTTCATTGTTTCTCCCCCTCTAAATTAGAAATGCTTCAAAAGTGTGACTGAGAGGGTCAGAAGCATGAGGTGAAATTATCAAATCCAGGCTCTGCTGATACTCCTTTCTCCTATTTTATTCTTGATAATCAGATCTGACAATATCCGTAATAATTCTGATGGAAACTGGTACCACTTCTTTTTAGCACTCCTCACAGTTGCAATTTTACATTTGTCTCTGTATTGATTGATGTTTATCTCCACCACTAGACCATAAGCTTGCTGAGGTCCAGGGCAGTATTTTTACCTATTGCTCTTTAAAACAACTTCTAGACCATAGACTTGTATAAGTAATAAATGAATAAATATTTCATCTAAAAATTAAAATTGCATGTGGAATTATGCCTATTTTCCCATTATTTTATATTTTATTTTATTCTTTTAAGAATTGTTAAACTTAGTATTTCCAGAAAGAATGTTAAGTCATTATGATGATTGCAGGCATGCCTGACTTATTCCTGATTTCAACGGGGATCCTTCTTGTGGTATACAAAAAAGCGTAACACTGGTTGTTAGTTTGAGAGATATTTTTACCAAATATTTTTACCAGATATTTTTATCTCTCTTTCCTTAGGAATGAATATCGAATATTGTTGAAGTCTTTTTTGGCAACCATGAAGAGGGTCATATGGGTTTTTTTCTTTAAGATACTAGTATGGAAACTAAATAACATATTTTCAAATATTAAATAAAAAATTGGTTGAGAGTCAATTTGCCAGCTAGTATTCCACAAAGGTGAGACCAAATGAAAAGTTGTTCCTAGTCATTATGTATCATACATTTTGGAAGAAGAAGACAGGTAATAAAAATCAAATAATAAAGGTGATGCTTTTATGGTGTGAAGCGTCATAAAGGAAATAAACAAGATGATATAACAAACATCGAGCAGAGACTAGGGAAGACTACTCCATAAAAGATGGTGAGGGAAATCCTGTCTGAGTAGAGAATATCTGAGCAAAGAACTGAAAAATTAAATATTTCAGGTATATATGTCAAGGGAGAGCCATTAAGCCTGCAGTAACAGCCAGTGTGAGGGCCTCGAAGTGTTTGGCCAGTTTGGCTGGAGTGTAATGAGTTAGTGGGGAGAGTAGTTAAGATGAGGTTGAAAAGGCAGGCAGGGAAAGTCTTACAGGGTTTTATTTAGGCCACGATAAGGAGTTTGAATTCCATTCTAAGTGTAGTTGGAAGCCATCGATTGGAGGCTTTCAACTAGCAGCGTCTCATTTTCACTACTCTTACGGAGGGAATTCTGAAGTAGAGGGAGCTGTTAGGAGGCCATTGTAGAGCTCAGCTAAGGGATAATGATAAGTTGGACTAGGGTACTGGCAACTGAGATGGGGAGAAAGCTTCATTTTGGAAATATTTTGAAGATAAATTCTGCCATCCTTGATGTCATTTGGGGGAGATAGGAAATATCCATGGTATTTACTATACTGGTGAGAAGGCAGCTATTTCAAAATGGCAAGAAATCTTTGCGAGTCATCAGAGCTCCTAAGTAACAAAGTAGGAGCCAAAACTTGGCTTTCTAATGGTTTTCTACCAGTTTGGAAATGAGAGAGCTCTTAAAACACATTAGCAGAGGTATACCTCTTAAGATTTCCTCTAAGACTAGCTTGTAATCATCTTCAGATAACATTTTCCATTTCCCAGTTTTATAATGGACAATGGCCTTACTCTGTTGGCCATATCTTCCATGATTGCATGGCACGTGTACAGCCTTCTGTTGGTAACCTCTCTCTTTATTCTGTCAAGTTCCTATCTCACCACTATTTTGGCAGCAGATAATTGGCTTATAGGTTTTGCAAGTCCACAAAGAGAGGAGAATTTTGCCCCAGGTTGGGTCCAGAGTGTTTGACAGATAATTTAAAATATTTGTGTTTTCTAGACAAAAAAGGACTTCAGATCATTTAGGATAAGAAAATCCCCAAGGATCCACCTACTAATTTTAATTTTTGTATGATTTACATAAGTTTCAAGGCAGCCTACTTGTTGCATTCAGATTTTGGATATACTAGACAAGGAAACTTTCAAAGATAAATTTTGGAGAAAAAAATACAATGTCATTAACTTAATATTGTTCCAAGTATGGACATTAAAAATACACAAACTCCCAATCTCTAACACAATCACTTCGAAAAAAAAAAAGGGAATGATTTTTTAATATGTACAAAGTAGAAAGGGCATACTTTCTGAAAACAATTCTGTCTGATGCTCAATGGAGAGACACGTTAAAATAGTGCCTATAGTAGAAAACAAAAATATGTTCATTCTTCCTGGTGTGAAACTCAAGTATATAAGTGTGTGACCCACAAGGTTCAGAATAAGTGAACCTAGTTTGCATGCAGTTGAGAGAGGCAGCTGAATACTGATGAGACCTATGGATCAGAAAAGCAAGAAATGGGGCATATTGAAGAGATTGCTTAGGGGCCAAGAGTTATGCTGCAGCATCAATTTCACCTGGATGGAACCACTCTCTAAATAACAACAATAACAATAAGAACGATAACAACGAAAGCTGCAGGTTCTGAGTTCTCACTATGCACCAGGCATCTGTTAAGCTCTTTATATTCCTCACTTTATCCTCACAACAATTGTTTAAGAAAATTAGAATTATTCTTCAATTAATTATTGAATATTTATGGAAAGATTCAGCTGTAGAATTATCAGTGAAGGATAAGTGCAATGTTTCTAAAAGCACATTTTTGAGGTAATCAGGAGTAAGAAGCTTCTTGGAATTTTGTTTTCTTAAGGATCTTCATTGATGGGAAATGAAAAATGAAATAGAGAAAAATAAAGTTTTAGATGTTTGCTTAAAGAAGCAGGAAGTGGTGGAGCCAGGAATCGAATCAGGCCAGTATGACTCTGGTGACTATTTTTTAACCTCTGCTCCCTGGTATTCTGCCTAAATAACTTAGGTGGTGCCTGACATTTATATTAAAGAGAAATGGAGAATTTGCCAGCTTCCACTGAATTAATGATACTCCAACTCTGTTCCACTCTTAGCCCCCTTAGGTGCAACCTGAACCAGAGCCAGAACGTGCAGAGTCAGAAGTAGAGAAACTGAAGGGGGGCAGAGGAGGAGGAGATGGGGCTGAGACAGCCTCACGGGGCTCCTGAGGTCTCCCTTCCAGGGAGAAGTGGAAAGGGGATGAGGGAGCCCCAGAGAAGGGCCACTTCCACAGGAGTTTGTGGAAGAAGAGTCCCCTGCTCCCAAACCCTGTTGAAAAGGGAGACTGTGGGAGTGGGTGTCAGGGAAGAAGAGATGACTACAGATGCAGAGGTAAAGCTCTCTAGGAAAAAGAGCAGGTGACCAAAGTGCCAAGCTGGCTAATGTTCTTGATAATGAGAACTCACCACCAGGCACAGAGCCTGAGTCTTGCCCTCTCCTGAATCTCAACTCTTCATTTCCAATCAATGTGTGTCCTTAGGAAGACAAAATTCCAAGAGCTTCATACTAACAAGTACCTCAACACTGTGTTTTTAGAAAAAACATGAAGCTTTGGGATCCATCCTTAACTGATAACTATCGAGCTTAATCAAAAAGTCCAAAACTGTTCAATCATCTTACTGAGTGAGATGTCAAAATGATAGGTCATGTTACCCTGTCCAAACAATAGTCTTATTTGGCCAGTAAAAATTAAAACTAAACAAGCAATTACCAAATATCAGCCGTGATACTAGGTACTACCTAATAATCACAAGAACTCTCTGTGTTAAGGGAATGGTCTACATTTACAGATAGGAAAACTGAAGCTCAGAACTGAAGTTCAGAGAGTTTACATCACTGAAATGACCAAGATCTTGGATGTTTTCTGTCTTGGATGTTCATTCAAATTCAGCTCTGTCTGACCTATTGATTTTCTCAATACACCAAACAGTTTTTCATCAAAATTATATATTATCCAATATGAAAATTTAGAGATTTGCTCCATTGGATCAGGAATCTGTAAAAATCCTTAAAAACACTGTTTTCCAAATAAACATAAAATAGAGTCTACTAGCTAAGCCAACTTGGCAGGTGAAATCACTGCCTCCCTGTCACATGGGATCTGACACCCAGGGGAGTGAATCTCCCTGGCAATGTGGAATATGACTCCCAGGGAGGAATGTAGACCTGGCATCGTGGGATGGAGAACATCTTCTTGACCAAAAGGGGGATGTGAAAGGAAATGAAATAAGTTTCAGTGGCAGAGAGATTCGAAAAGGAGCCAAGAGGTCACTCTGGTGGGCACTCTTACATACAATATAGACAACACTTTTTAGGTTCCAATGAATTGGAATAGCTAGCAGTAAATATCTGAAACTATCAAACTACAACACAGAACCCATGAATCTTGAAGATGATTGTATAAAAATGTAGCTTATGAGGGGTGACAATGTGATTGGGAAAGCCATAAGGACCACACTCCCCTTTGTCCAGTGTATGGATGAATGAGTAGAAAAATAGGGGCAAAAAAAAAAAAAAGGCACCCAGTGTTCTTTTTCTCCTTAATTGTTCTTTTTCACTTTCATTTTTATTCTTACTATTTTTGTGTATACGGTAATGAAAATGTTCAAAAATTAATTTTGGTGATGAATGTACAACTATATAATGGTAATGTCAACAACTGAATGTATGCTTTGTATGACTGCATGGCATGTGAACATATCTCAATAAAAATGAATTAAAAAAAAACAAAAAAACAAAAAAACACTGTTTTCTATCATATTTAAGTACCTTGTTGAAAACTCAGCTCCATCCTTTAAATCAACCACATCATGCAAAACAATGATGGGAGACAGTGTTAATGTCTAGAAACCACCTAAGTTTTCCTCCATTTCCTATCCATTTTTTTCAAAGTCCTGAACAGTACTCCTGTCCCATAAACCATAATCATTTAGACAGAAATCACATACAGCAGGAGCTTAGCTTCGATTATAGATGTGCTGACCCAATGAAAACTCTCAAATTCAGACTGCATGCCTTCAAAAGACAGTGTACTGTAGTTCAGGGAAATGCAATTTCAGTCATCTCTTTATCTAGTGCAAAGGGAAAACATGTAGTACTATCCAAAGATTAAGGAAAGGGAGTGTTCCACTTAATTTTCTAGGAAAGCGACCTGTGATCCTACTTTATGTTAAAGTATCTAGGATGTATTTTCTTGTTTATCCGTAGTTAAGTGTCATTTTTTTTTCCCTGTGGTTACTAAAGCTTTGGGAAATCTTATGTCAAATCCAGTCAGTAAAATGTAATGGCATAATAGAAATCAATTACACATTCTCAAAATGAAGGCACTGTATTTTCTTCTACAAGAGGAGCTTTTTATAAAGTTCAACCAGCAGGTGATAAAGAGAAAATGAGAGTGACAGGGGCGTGACAAAGAGAGGACACAAGTGCCAGTGAAAATGAAAATGACCCACTCTTTCAGTTTATTAAATAAAAAAAAAGGACAGAGTATTTCTACTATTTCCAACTGTAATAACCATTGCTTAAATAACTTTATTGTGCAAATAGTGAAACTAAGAAAGTAATAGAGATTTCTAAGCTCATTTGGAGTAATTCTGTTTTTACTTTTACTATGGCTGCTATTGCCAACACCATTACTACAGGCATACGCTGGAGATATTGAGGATTCAGTTCCAGACAACCATGATAAGGCAAGTAACACAATTTTTTTTGGTTATCCAGTACCTATAAAGATTATGTTTACACTGTAACAGTCTATTAAGTGTACAACAGCATTATGTCTGAAAAACAACATACATACCTTAACCAAAAAATTCTTTATTGCTAAAAAATGCTAACCATCATCTGAGCCTTCAATGAGTTGTAACCTTTTATGTGGAGGGTCTTGCCTCAATGTTGATGGCTGTTGACTGATCAGGGTGGAGGTTGCTGAAGGTTGGGGTGGTGTGGAAATTTCTTAAAATAAGACGATAACGAAGTTTGTTCCATCTTTTGACACTTCCTTTCACAAAAGATTTTTCTATAACATAGAATGCTGTTTGATAGCATTTTCCACACAGTAGAACTTCTCTCAAATTTGGAGCCATTCCTCTCAAACCCTTCCCCTGCTTTATCAACTAGTTTATGAAATATTCTAAATCCTTTCTTATCATTTCAACATTGTTCACAGCATTTTCACCAGAAATAGATTTCATCTCAAGAAACCAGTTTTTTTGCTCTTCTATAGGAAGCAACTCCTCATCTGTTCAAATTTTATCATGAGATTGCAGCAATTCAGTCACATCTTCTAGCTCCAATTCTAGTTTTAGTTTTCTTGTCATTTCTACCACATCTGTATTTACTTCCTCTATGAAAGTCTTGAACCCTTCAAAGTTATCACTAACAATTGGAATCAACTTCCAAACTCCTGTTAATGTTGATATTTTGATCTCCTCCAATGAATCACAAATGTTCTTAATGGCATCAAGAACTGTGAATACTTTCCAGAAGGATTCAATTGACTTTGCCCAGATCCATCAGAGGAATCATTATGTATGGCAGCTATAGCCGTATGAAATGCATTTCTTAAATAATAAGCCTTGAAAGTCAAATCAACTCCTTGATCCATGGGCTGCAGAATGGATGTTGTGTTACCAGGCACAAAAACAACATGAATCTCATTGTATATCTCCATCAGAGCTCTTGGGTGTCCAGGTGCCTTGTCAATGAACAGTAATATTTTGGAAGGAGTCCTTTTTTTCTCAGCAGGATGTCTTAACTGGGCCTAAAGTTGTCAGTAAACTATGTTGTAAACAGATGTGCTGTCATCCAGGCTTTGTTGTTCCATTTATAGAACACAGGCAGAATGAATTTAGCATAATTCTCAAGGGCCCTAGGATTTTCAGTATGCTAAGTGAACATTGGCTCCAACTTCAAGTCACCAACTTCATTAGTCCCCATCAAGAGAGTCAGCCTGTCCTTGAAGCTTTGAAGCCAGGCATTAACCTCTCTAGCCGTGAAAATCTTAGATGACATCTTCTTCCAACAGAAGGCTGTTTTGTCTATATTAAAAATCTGTTTAGTGTAGCCACCTTCATCAATTATCTTACCTAGAACTTGTGGATAACTTTCTGCAGCTTCCATAACTTCTACAACTTGCTGCTTCACATTGCACTTTTATGTGATAGAGACGTCTTTCTTTGAATCTCGTGAACCAATCTCTGCTAGCTTCAATCTTTCCTTCTTCAGCTTCTTCACCTCCCTCAGCCTTCACAGTATTGAAGAGTTAGGGCCTTGCTCTGGATTATCTTTGACTTAAGGGGATGTTGTGGCTGATTTGATCTCCTATACAGACCACTAAAACTTTCTCCATATAGGCAAGAAGGTTGTTTCATTTTTTTTATCATTTGCGTGTTCACTGAATTAGCAGTTTTAATTTCCTTCAAGAACTTTTATACTCACAACTTGGCTAACTGGCACAAATGGCCTAGCTTTTTGCCTATTTTGGCTTTTGATGTATCTTCCTCACTAAGCTTAATCATTTCTAGCTTTTGATTTAAAGTAAGATGTGCAATTCTTCCTTTCACTGGAACACTTAGAGGCCATTGTGAGGTTATTAACTGGCCAAATTTCAATATCGTTGTGTCTCAAGGAATAGGGAAATCTGAGGAGAGAGAGAGATGGTAAATGACTGGTTTGATGAGCAGTCAGAACACACACAGTACTTACAGGTTAAATTCACAATCTTATGTGCAGTTTTTGGCACCTCAAAACAATTACAATAGTAACATCAAAGATCAAAAATCACAGATCACCATAACAGATATAATAATAATGAAAAAGTTGAAATACTGTGAGAATTACCAAAATGTGAGACACGGAGACACAAAGGGAGCACACTCCGTAGGAACAGTGGTGCCCATAGACTTACCTGATGCAATTGACACAAAACTCCTATTTGTAAAAAAGGCAATATGTGAGGCACAATAAAGCAAAGTGTGATAAAATGAGGTGTGCCAGTACTACTAATCCATTATGTATTTATCAGAGTTCTCCAGAGAAACAGAACCGACAGGAATTACTATGAGGTTTAGCATAGGAATTGGCTCATACAACCCAAATATCATAGGTCAGACCACATGTTGGGAACTTTAATGAAGGTTTTGACAAATTCCCTGGGAGAAGCAGGCTGGCTGAAATAGAGATAGAAATTCTCTCTGACTGCTGAAATGATAATTCTCCCTTTATGGACTTTAACTGATTGGATAAGACTTCTCTCAGTACAAAGGCACTCTTTTTGTTGATTGTAGATGTAATCAGTCATAGATGTGATCAGCTGACTAATGATTAAGTTCTGCAAAATAACCTCACAGTAACAATCAGTCCAATGCTTACTTGACCAAACAACTGGACAACATGACCTAGCCAAGTTGACATATGAACTTAACCATCACACACCACTTCGTGAAAGAATGTTTTTTACATTTTTTGAATGGCAGCCCACTAAAGAGGAATAAAAGATTCCACAATTCATGTTTCCCATTTACGTAGAAAAAGAAATCAGTGAAACACAATAAAGTTGTCATGTACATAGACATTTTGGAAGAGTTAATGTTAAAATTGTTCTACTATAGCAATAAGCATGATTAATAATTTCACCGTGACATTAAACAAAAAAATGAAATTTCATTAAACAGTCCATGAAAACATTCACACATAATGAATCATCCAAGTCACAGCAATTACCTTGAAATAAACAATGTACATGATTTAAAGTTTAATAGAAAGAGGGAAGAACTACCGTTTAAAACCCCAAAGCAAAACAATATTGATTCAGCCATAACCAAAATGATCTTTTGCAAAACCTCCACTTACATTGACCAGGAAGCGCTGATCTTCTACCAAATCAGAGTAGTGGCCAAACTTTCTAATAGAACAGTGAAATGAAGTACTACATAAACTCTAGAAACATGCTAATTTTAATTTTTGAGTACTAAATTTGATGCACTTTGATAACTCAATGATCAAGGTACAAATTAACATCTGTCATCTTATATAAAAACAATATCAGTGTAATTATGATATTTTCTGACAACAATACAAGGGGAGTTTGGGGAAGCAATTTGGCGGAACTTTTTGATGATTCTTGAAATGCCAACCTAAAGAAGAGAGGAATTGTGCAGACTCCCATGAGACCATAATTGTACTTTGGGGAGAATTGGAAGTCAGGAATCAGATATACCATATTGAAAATGAAATTTATGCATTATTTCCCTAAATTGTGCACATCTGATAAATTTATTTCCTGAAGTCACAATCTGAAAATTAGTTTTTAATACAACTGCCATAGCCACCTAATTTCTTTAAAAATTAAAGTTTTTCTGGACAGAGGAAGGAAGTAGTTGGCAGATATGCTCTGATTCATCAGGGTTCTACCTTGTTCTGCAGTGGAAACCAGACCCCTGGTGACAGGCTTTTGCTCTGGGCCTATGTACCTCTGCTGGGCAAAAAAAGCTGGGGAAATATGATTTGCACAAAGTGCCAAGCCATAATAATAATAATAATAATAATAATAAAATGTGTCAATTTCAGTGTGCTAAAAGATGCAGGGATGAGAATCATACGAGATAGAGAAAAGCTGGAATGTGTTTGCTCCCAGAACAGTTGCAAAACAAAAGCTTCAGGGTACACTGAAAGATACGCAGGTAGACTCAGAAAGACTGATTAAAGCCTTTCTGTCCCCAGAAAGAGGTTAGTTAGCAGTAATAACTATGATGGTTAAGTTCAGGCATCAACTTGGCTAGGTTTTGCTACCCAGTTGTTTGGTCAAGTCAGCACTGGCCTGATTGTTACTGTGAGGGTATTTTACATGATTTAAATCTGTAATGATTTAAATCATTAGTCAGTTGATTGCATCTATGGCTGATTACATCTACAATCAACAAAAGAGACTGCTTTCAGCCATGAGACTGCTTCAGCAAAGCTGTTGAAGGCCTTAAAGGGAGAACTGATGATTTTAGCAGTCAGAAAGAATAATTTCTATCTCTACCCCAGGAGACAGGTTCTCCTGGGGAATTAGTCAGAATTGTTGGAGTTCCCAACTTGCAGCCTGCACTACAGAATTTAGACATACTGATCCCCACAGTCATGTGAGGCAATTCCTATAATTAATCTATCTATCTATCTATCTATCTATCTATCTATCTATCTATCTATCTATCATTTTGCCTAAGCAATAGAGGAAGAAAAATAAAGGAGACATGGGCTATTGATCAGAAAAGTCTCAGTTAACATGTCATGCTGCTTTTTGTGTTCCCCTTGTCCAAAATTCTGAGAGAGAATTTTGTAATATTTCTTAGGGGAAAATTGATGTGATGAAGGAATTGTTTCACAAATTTCTAGCACAGCCACCACTCATGAGAAAATTCATCTATGCAGGAGCAGAAGACAGATCTCAGATACCAGGGAGGTGAGTGGACTTGTCAGCTGCCAGCAGTGGGACAACTGTGGACAATGTGGGGGCAGGTTAGAGAGGGATGGAAAGAATGCTTAAGCATTGTTTTAGCAAAGATATTGGAAGAAGGAAGGGGAAGAAATTTAACAGCTGCTGTCTAATTTCACTCATAAGTGTGAAATATGAGGGAGCGTGAGAGATGCCTGAGACTATTTCTTGAAATTTTTCATATGTGAATGACTATGGAATGCCCTGACACACCACCATTTCAGGGAGATCTAAACTAAATAGATGGATTCTTTTTCTACAGTGCTAGTTTTAGATTGTGATTTCTTTTGAATGTGCTATTGGGCTGAGATGGACCTAAAGGTGATCTGGCTTTACATGGGTTACACATTTTTTAAAGATGAAGAGTCCATAAAAAGACATTTCCATACATAGGTAATGGCTCCAGAGTTCTAAACTTAACTCACTGTCATCCTTCCCCCACCTTCTATGTCAACCAACCATTTCAAGCTTCCATATTTTGAGCAATGGCAGCACTAATTGCAGGAAAATGTCAACAGCTTCTTTGTACTCTCCTGAGAATTGCTGGCTTGTTGGTAT
This sequence comes from Choloepus didactylus, assembly GCF_015220235.1. Classification (NCBI taxonomy): domain Eukaryota; kingdom Metazoa; phylum Chordata; class Mammalia; order Pilosa; family Megalonychidae; genus Choloepus; species Choloepus didactylus. Next base: position 20,679,361 of record NC_051311.1, read on the forward strand.
GATTATTGACAGTGGAAGGAGAATTTGTAGTGGTTTATCATTCAATAGGTATGATCTTTGATTCTGAGTTTTATTATAACCAACATAAAGCATTTATAACAATAGTGTTTGTCCTCTAATACACGAGTTCCTCACGTAACTGCTTTCATGGCATATTGCTATTATGCCGTATTCACAAATGCCCCCAAGGACATGTAGCAATTTTAACAAGTCTAATGAAAATAGAATAGCATTTATCAATAATGGTTTAATAAATTAAATCTGTTGAATAAATGTGCCAAACCTGTTATCCCCATGCTAAAAATGCTACAGTTGTGCAAATGTCCAACAGTTTGCAGATAATGCCGTAAGATAGAAGGTGTAAGTGACTATTGAATTCTTTATATATTATACCACTACAGCCTTACATTTAATTTTATAGCTTAGTTGTGCAAGATCTGTGATGATGAGGGGAAATAACTCTTAGTTTTGTACAACCATCTTTATTATTTTAAGGTTTATTGTTAAATTTCTGTCTTTTTATCTACTCTCTCTTTGTTTTGATTTCCTTTATTCTTCAAAGTTTAGTTTTTGGTCTCCTTTCAGGAGTTCCCGAGAAATTCAGGATAACAGCTCTCTCTTTTCTTTGATATGTTCCTGTATTTTCCATTTCATTAGCAGTAACAAGTTGTAGATTTGTGGGATTATGCTTTCTTACATTCTTATAAATATGGTCATATTTGTACTATTCTAAGAAAGGTAGAAATTCAATATCCTTTTGCCAAATATTGTTGTAAATTCCAGAAGTTCTTAAATTTGCATATAATGTCATACAAAGGGCAATGCTCCAATTTTCAAAATACTTGAATTTTGATGGTAAGAATGTTGATATAAATTTTTATTAAAAAAATATAGACACGAGAAAGCAATGTTGGTCTTCATATATTTATCACAGGAGCCATAGACATTCTCTTTTTTTCATTTCAGAATGAAGTATATTCTATTTGTTTTCAACCTAAAAGCTCATCAATCAAATCTATTAAATTTTATATCACAATGATGGGAAAATAGTTTTTGTAAAAGATCAGCTATGAAATTGTCAGAAATAGCTATTTCTTTTGAGAGGTTAATACATAATTTTGATAATGATACATTATTTGGAGGAAAAGAGAGAAGAGAGAGAGAGGCTTAATGTTTCTCATTAAACCAGAAATCAGAACAAAGGCTGAAAAATCAACGATCCAACATGGAACTAACATTTGAAGGCAGTTCAGGAATTCACCTTGGTTGGTTTCTACTCTCCTAAATTAGCATAAATGTCAGCTGACATGTCACATATTTCAAAATCACTGCAGGCAGAGAGGTTCTTAATTTCAGTAAGGGTATAGCTTTTAGCAAATCTCTTGCACATGATCAATGATATTGTTTTAAAATTACTAGCTGGAGATAATCACCCTGCACTATCCATTAGAGTTTGGGCCTTTTTTCCTAAATGCTTTTAGAAATAGGAAGGGTATCATATTAATCCTCTTTGATATTTCATTAGTTTCATGTCACTCGTTTCATTAGTTATATGCTATTGCACTTTGGTGTCAATGACACAAAGCTAATTTCTTGACATGTACTTTTTATGGTCCTCATGAATTGTGCTCATTATGGAAAATGGGCTGAATTTTTTATTGGTTTATCCTGAATGAATGATTATGTTGAAATGATTCACTTCATAATTGTTGCAAAGAAGATATTTCCAGGAAAGTGTGTAGATCTCAAAAGAAATAATTTGGAGATAATAAAGTCTTCAATATTTTTTAGAAAATGAATATGAATAAAGTAGCCACCATATTCACTGAAACTCCCCCCCAATTAATCCCTTGTAAAATATGTTTATAGTCTAAATGAATTCAAGACAAGTCTTATTTTATAAAGTGTTGATATCAACAACATTTAAAAAGGTGGAGGAAAGGCCCCCAAATGTTTAACGAGTCATTTGCCAATAGAACAAATGAATAAAATTTGTTCTGATATGTTTAGAAGGAAATAAAATTGCTGCAGTACATGCACACATTGAAATCATAGCTATACTATATGAAATAAGCATGCCCTTTTAAAAAAATGAGTTTAAATGAATAAAATATTCTTTGTTCACATGATTTGTAAATAATAGCTATAGGCAAGGTGCTATTTAAAGAGAACACTTTTCTGTTTTTATAGCAAATTGGTGAGCAAATCTCTGATATTGTAACTTGTAAAAAAATGTATTTGGAAAAATCTTATCCTGGTTATTAGAAGTCTTTCTGTAATTTAATTGTGTGTTTATGTCAAAGGCAATATGAAGGGCATTTTCTGGATGTTGCTGAAAGGTGCATTCTCTCTGTCGTAATTTGCCAGCTGCTGTGAGAAAAGGTTGGCTTAAACAGCAAGCACTTATCAGCTCACTGTTTCAGAAGCTAGAATTCCCAAATCAAGGCATTTGCAAGGAATGTCTGTAACATTCTGGTACTGGCTTGCCTCACTCCTTGGAGTTCCTTGGTTTGCATTTCTACCTCCTGTTGGAGGGTAGTCTCACTCTTTCTTTGTGTCTGCTTTTCTGGTTTCTACTGACTTCCAGGTTCTGACCCCTTCCTGGAAAAAAACATAATCAAAGCAAACTGTAGTCTATGGTCAACAGTAACATTGTAATATACCTCCATTAAATGTAACAAAGGCAATATGCCAATGCTAAATGTATATGAGAGGGGGATACAAGGGAGGAATATGGGATTCTTGGTAGTGGTGGTATTTGATTCCTTACTATTAAAAAAAAAAAAGACTCACTCTGATTCAGTTGGGCCACCTTTTAACTAGAAATATCATCTTCAGATGGTCTTATTTGCAATGGGTTGACACCCACAGGGATTTAGATTAAGGTTGATGACATGTCTTTTGTGAGGGTACATAATTCAATCTACCTTGCTCTCTCTAGAGTGCCTTATCAAACTACTCACTTCCTGTCATTTACTATTGGAAGGTTAGTGCTGTTAATTTCAAAGGTCCTCTTTTGTTAAGTAGAGGCACTATGATATTTGGGTACTTTGCTTGGGAAATAGATATCTGGAGAATTAAGAGAAATATTGAGTTCTGAATCCATTTTGCCTGAGGCAAAACTAAAAAGTTCCCATGAATACATGAGCCAGTGTTGGAGAGCACAGGTAACATCTGAATTAAGATCATCATAATATTAGCAATAATAATACCATGTAATTCAACTATGCCTAAAATTTTCTGAATCCTATTTAAATGTTTTGATGTTCACAATGATGTAAAATTTATGTAAATTTTAAATTTAAAAAAGAAAACAATGAAGGCTTTAAGGCACACTGTCAAATTACCTTTTGAAACTGCCCATTTGCAGGAGCTATTTAGTTTTTTCTTAAACAACAAGCTGTATCACTCTAGTTTATTTGAACCCCATCCCTTCACAAATGTGCTCCCAAAGTTTGCTCAATAAAAACAATTTTTTTCCTATACATGAGGATACATATTTTTACAATGATATCTGTTAGTCTGAATCATGAGTTGTGTCAGCTTTTGCACAAGGTAGGCAAGAATACTTGCTGTGATTGAGAAGTGAGAGGTATATCCTAAAACCAAGATACGTCATAGAGATCTCATATATACTTGAATGGGTTACAACTGAATCTTTTGATTCTGTAAGAAGTATTATTAGGGAAGTACTCACAGTGAAACATAAAGGTAGTTATCACTACCAGTAATCTGGTAAAATAAACAGATTTAAAGATAATCAAGGATGAAAGTCTTTGCCAAAATTTATTTTATATAAAATGACTCAAACACAAATATTTTAAACACTACTAACTTTAAGAAATTAAGATCTCAAATCAGAGAGACCTGAGTCTGCCACTTATTAGCAAGTAATGTGAGTGATGTGAGTTTGGGAAATCATGTAACTTTCATGAGAATATTTCCTTTGCACTATCACAGTAAAAATTTGCATGATGTCAAGGATTAAAGAAGAAACTGTACATAAAATAACTATCTTTGTGCACAGTGACTGTCAAATGTTCACAATAAGTTAAAAATTACCATGATCACTATGCTCAAGATCACTTGATAGTGATGCCAGTGAACTGGTGGAATAAGGGACTCTGAGACCCATATCTCCATAAAAGCAATGAGAAATTGGAAAAAAAAAATCAAAATTAACCATCTGAGTACCCTGAAAATTAACCCAAAACTTGCAACAATCCAAGGAGTAATAATGGGAGAAAAATGGCAAAAAGTAAGAACTGTGAACTCAGCTCAACCCTGCCATAGCTTTGAAAACCAAAGCCACAGTCACAGTGAAAACCCTCTGCAGTTACTGGAGGATCAGAATAGGTTTGGAGATCCCCAAAAGCCCCATTCCCAGAGAATTGCCATCATTTGTCCTGTCTGGGAGTTCCCTGGAATCCCCTACACATGAGGCTTTATGCTATTTGATCTAACCCAGAGCTTGCTGAGTATGAACAGCTTTTTCCTTGGGGTGTTTGTTGAAAACAATCAGCAGCAAATGTTAGTATTGCAGCTGCCTGAGGTGGCAATAACATTTGTAGCAAATAAGAAGCTGACCAAAAATCTTAAAAAAAACACAAAAAAAACCCACACAAAAAACAGAAAACTGGGAAAAGAGATGTTCAGATGTTCAAATCCAGCTTTGAGAAGCTCTGAACTGTCCCTGGGAACCTATATAACTGTGTGCATGCCCTGGACTGTATGCATGTCCAGGAATAACCTGAGAGGCCCTAAGCTTCTCCTTCTGGCTGAGCCTGGGCTCTGTACAACTAAGAAGTAAAAGCTAAGGTAAAGTTGCAAACTCCCTTCCTCAGCATTTAATGTGTGTCCTGGAAAACATGCAGAATCCCTTGGCAAAGGGAGATTTCATAATGTAAAGCCTCTAAGGAAATCTCCACTGAATCATTAGCTAACAGCTCAGTTAAGCTATAAATGACCACACATGACAAAGAATGGAGACATTACAGAATTACTTCTGGAAAGTTATTAAACAAACAGCAGCAATAGCAACAACAGCAAACAGCAGCAACAAATAATACCAGGTCAAACTTTGAAGAAAGGGAGGAAATGTGATTTCCAGATTTGCACATTATATTATTTAAAATTCCAGATTTCAACAAAAGAGTTCTAAGGCATGCAAAGAAACAAAACACTGTGGTCCATGCACGGGAAAAAAAAATCAGCCAATGAAAAATGTCCCCAAAGAAACACAGATGTTGGATTTACTAGGAAAAAAAGTTTTTAAGTCACCTATTGTAAACTATTCAAAGAACTAAAGGAAACCCTATTTAAAGAAGTTAAGGAAAGCATGAGAACAATGTCTCACTAAAATAGAAAAAATATCAATAAAGGGATAAAAATTTGTTACAAAAAAATTCTGCAGCTGAAGAGTACAATAAATAAAAAGAAAAATTCACCAAAATGGCTCAATAGCAGATTTGAATTGGCAGAATAAAAACTCAGCAAACTTGAAGTTTGGTCAACTGAGATGAACCATTCTAAGAACAGGAAGAAAAAAGTATGAAGACAAATGAATGGATCCTCAGATTATGGGACACCACCAATGTAACATTAGGTGTAAAAGGGGAGTCCCAGAAAGACTATTTGAAGAAATTATGGCCAAAAGCTTCCCAAATTTGATAAAACAAAGAAACAAGCAAACAAACGAACAAAACATAAAACCATTAATCCACACCCAAGAAGTTCAGCTAACCCCAATCCCAAGTTGGATAAACTCAAAGAGCTCCAGACTTGGATACTTTAACTTTCTTAAACCAACAACAAAGACAGAATCTTGAAGTAGTAAGGAAGGGGACTTATTAAGTATCTGGCATCCTCAATAACATTAGCAGCTGTTTCCTCTTCAGAATCATGAAGGCTAGAAGGCAATGGGATATATTCAAAGTGCTGAAAGGACAAGATGGCCAACCAAAAATCCCATAGCAACAAAACCGTCCTTCAAAAGTGGAGGAGAAATTAAGACATTTCCCAAAAAATAGAAACTGAGAGAACGTATTGCTAGTGAACATGCACTACAAGAAATATGAAAGGAAGTTCTTTAGACTGAAATGAAAGGATACTAGAGAGTAATTTGAATCCATGTGTAAAAATAAAAAGTATCAGTTAAGGTATCAATATAGGTAAATACAAAAGACAGTAAAAATGCAATTTTGCTTTATAAATGTTTTCTTCCCCTATATGAATTATAAGACAACTGCATAAAGCAATAACTATAAATCTGCATTAGGAGGCATAAAATAGATGACGATATAATTTTATTACAACAATAGCACAAAGGAGAGGGAAAATTTTCTATACTACAGAAGCAAAATTTTACTATACTACTGAAATCAAGTTGCTATTCCAATCTTGGTTGTTACAAGTTAAGATGTTGATTATAATCACCAGAACAGTCACTGTGCTGGTTTGCATATATTATGTCCCCCAGAAAATGCCATATTCTTTAATGCATTCTTGTGGGGGCAGATGTATTAGTGTGGATTGGGTTGGAACCTATTGGTTCAGTGTCCATGGAGATGTGACCCACCCAACTGTAGGTGATAATTTCCATGGAGGCGTGGCCCCGCCCATTCAGCATGGGCCTGGTTTAGTTTACTGGAGCACCATATAAGCTTAGACAGAAGGAGCTCATAGCTAGCTGGCGCTGAGACAGACATTTTGAATATGGCTGTTGGAAGCTGATGCAGACATTTTGGAGAACGCCATTTTGAAAAGCAACCTAGGAACAAGCAGACGCCAGCCACGTGCCTTCCCACCTAATAGAGGTTTTCCAGATGCCAATGGCCTCTCTCCAGTGAAGGTACCCTTTCTTGATGGACACTTTATGGCCTTAAGACTGTAACTGTGTAACCAAATAAATCCCCTTTTATAAAAGCCAATCCATTTCTGGGGTTTTGCATTCTGGCAGCATTAGCAAACTAGAACAGTCACTAAGAAAATAACCAAAAAATGTGCTAAAAGAAACACCAAGGGAATTAAAAAGGCACACTAGAAAATATCTATCTAACACAAAATAATGAATTAATAGAGGAATAGAGGAACAAAAAAATACATAAAAGTTGTAGAATTTAAATAGCAAAATGTCCAACATAAACCTTATTTTATCAGTAATTATATTAAGTTCAAATGGTTTAAACACAGCCAATCAAAAGGTACAGCTGGGTGGGATGTATTAATAAAACAAAAATCATTATCCAATAATACTGTTCATAAGAGGTATAGTTTTAACTCAAGGACACAAATAGATTAAAAGTAAAAGGATGGAAAATGATATACCATAAAAATAGTAACCAAAAGAGAACTGAAGTGGCTATATTAGTAACAGACTGAGCATACCTTAGGGCAGATAATGCTACTAGAGACAAAGGACATTTTATAAACAAACAAACAAAAAAAGTCAACCCATCAAGAAGACACAACAATTATCAACAATTAAGAACCTAAAAACAGAGCACCAAAATACATGAAGCAAAAAGTAACATAATTGAAAGGAAAAAGATAATTCAACACAAATAGTTGGAGATGTCAATACTACTACTTTTAATAATGGATAATTCAGAGAGTTCAACCAGGACATAGAAAAACTCGAATAAGGATATAAATGGATTAGACCTTCCATACATTTATTAGAACACTATAACCAATGTTGCAGAATATATATTCTTCTTAAGAACACAGGGAATATTTCCTAGGAAATTCCCAAATAGTTGGAAATTAAACAATGCACTCTAAATAACCAATGGATCAAAGAAGAAATCACAGGGAAATTAAAAATATGTATTTTTAGTTGAATGAAAACAAACAAAAAAAACAAATAAAACAACAGGCCAAAACTTAGCAGATGCATCTGAAATAGTGGTTAAAGGGAAATTTATAGTTATAAATGCTTATACTTAAAAAGAAGAAAGAATGGGATTATAATTATCAGAGCTGTATTGAAGGTGAATAATGCAAGTGTTGTTTAAAGGCATGTTTCCCACAGATCAGCACCGCAAATATAGATAGGTGCTTTTATGATATACTTGAAAGGTATGGCACTGGCACAGAGAATTGACAACAGAAGAGTACATGGGAAAAATCTACACTTTGCTTACTAAGGGCTATAATTAATAGGAATGCCATAATCTATAAAAGTTCCAATCACTAAATTTATTCGCCAGAAACTTAAATTCTTCAGAGTGCCCCTATGCCAGCTAAGCCCTGAAACCCAGAGACAATAGCCTCTTCAAGAATATCAACTAGATGTGTCCCCTTTGTTCATAACGTTGACAGCCATTTTGAACATGAATAGGTTAGGGTGGTCACTGCCTAGACATCCCTGAAGATAGGGAAAGTGACTAAAGTAGTGGAAGGGGTAGTAACAGACAAGATGGAATTTAACAAAGGATTATGAATACTGAATTTTTATATAATTTTCTTTTCCTTAGTTGCTAGGGTATTATAATAGTTAGAAGGAAAAAATTGAAATGGTGAAACTGTAACCCATAGCATCCTTTGAAATTTATTATATAGCTACTTGTTAAATTGTAATTTGAAAGCTATACCTTTGTGTATATATGTTAGATTTCACAATAAGGAAATGACTGAAAGTGTGGTACTATAACTCATAACCACTTTGGAAATATCCTGTATATCTATTATTTAAATCATACCTTGAAAGATATTTCCTTTTTTGTATCTATGTTATATTTCATAATAAGGAAATAACTGAAACTGTGGAATTGTTACCTATAATATTCTTTGAAATTTGCTAACTACTTGTTAAATTGCCCTTGGAAAGTTATCACATATATATGCATATATATATGTTATATTCTACAATAAAAAATGTGATAAATAAACAAAAACAAAAAACAAAAAGAAGAAAGAGCCCAAAAATAACCTAACTTCTCACCTTAAAAACCTAGCAAAAAGAGTACACTAAATTCAAAACAAGGAGAAGGAGGGAAATAATAAATACTGGAGTGATAATTAATGAAATAGAGAATAGAGACACAACAGGGAAAATTAGTCAACAAAATCAAGATTGGTTCTGTGAAAAGATCAAGAAAATTAATAAACCTTTGGTTAGACTAATAAAGAAAAAGTAAGGCCAAGAATGAAATGAGGTATGTTAATAGACATAAAAATAATTATAAAGGAATACTATGAATAATAGTGTGACAGTAAATTTGAAAATTTAGATGTAATGGACAAATTCCTAACTGAAATTTACTAAAGAGGAAGTCAAAAATTGGAACAGATCTATAATAAGTAAGGTTATTGAATTAGTAATAGTAATAAAAATACTTCCTATAAAGAAAAGCCTAGCCACAGATGGCTTCACTGGTGAATTCCACCAAAATTTTAAAGAATTAATGATTCTCAAAAACTTGCAAAATACAGAAGTTGGAACTTACACTTTCAGATTTCAAAACTTCAGTGCAGCAATCATCCAAACTGTGGTGCTTGCGTAAGGATAGGCATGCAGACCAATGGAACAGAATTGAGAAATCAGATATAAACTTGTACATTTATGGTCAGTTGATTTTCTTTGAGGGTGTTCAGACAATTCAATTGAGGACAGAATAGTCATATTAACAAACGGTGCTGGGACCCATGGATAGCCCACAGGGGGCGGGGCAGGGGTGGACGGATTGAACCCGACCTGCATACCATATGCAAAAAATAATTCAAAATGGATTGCAGACTTAAACATAAGTGCTAAGGTTATAACATTTTTAGATGAAAACGTAGGCATAAATCTTCATGAATTTGGATTAAGCAATGGTTTCTTAGATATGACACCAAAAGCATCAACAATGTAAGAAGATAGATAAATTCGACTTGATCAAAATGTAAAAAAAAAAAACAAATGAAAAACAAAAAATCAACTTTCTTCTTCAAAGGGCAATATCAGGAATGTGAAAAGATAACCAACAGAATGTAGAGTCATCTTCACAGGAAGGGTAAATAAATACATTTTGCAGAGAAGAAGTCATTATAATGTTGTCATGAGTTTCAAACTGAACTTAAAACTATTTGGGCATTTGGTTCGAGTCTTGCTTGTGTTGGAAAAAGACAACTTACTTCTTAAAAAAAAAAATTCTTTAGGTGATTCCTGAGGTTTTGTAGACATCTAACAGCTCTTATAAACACCCATTAGGTGATTTAATTGTAAAGGAGTAAAAACCACACGATTTTAATTTTCTTCTGACCACCCATACATTTAAAAACTCAAACATAAGAGGAAAATAGAGTGGAAAACTGCTTCATAAAAATGTATTTCGAGTCATTTTGAAACCTATGATGGAATAATGAAGAAAGACAATTTTTCTTTAAAAGGTAAACATTACTATGATCAATATAGTTACCATTTCTTTAAATGATAAGGCCCAGTTGAAAGCTATTTTACAAATTGAAAGCAGCAATGAGTTGAATAGAAGCTATGATTTGGAACATAATGAAAACTGAGTACATCCAATGGTCAGATTTTTCATGTAAAAGATGTAGATGTGATACATCATTTTACTTGTCCTTAATTTCCCTGATAATTTGGTCAGGAAAATACCACTGTTTTTTATCAAACACACATGAAAAGTTCCAGATAAGATGCAGAACTCATAAACAATACAGTGAACTTGAGTTTATAATATTATGCTATATATAGGTACATATACCAAAAGAATACATCTGTTACATAAATCATGATTATTACAGTCATACAATAATCCTATTCAGTTTGAACTAATTTTTTAAGTCTGAAGGAAGAAGAAAAAATGTTTTAGTTCATTTAATAGATTCAGCACCTTCATATTCTACAGAGATCAGAATCTGAGCTGTTTGTGCCTTTTCAACTATCAGGTACCTGACACAACCAGTATCTGCTGAATGAATGAACTAGATAAGCAATTTACAATATAACTTGTCATAAAGTGTTTCTGTTAGACTGAAATTTTTAGGCAAGTATATGTGTTTTTATATATTTTGGGTCAAATATGCTAAATAAGAAAATGTATGTGGAAAATCATTGAAAATGGCAATGGTTTCACAAATGCAAGGCATATTGCTGAGATCTGAGTTGGTAAATGTCTGGATAATTCATGCATGCAAACACTATCCCAGCACTAGTGAAGCACAAAATGAATGGCAATTAAATACATTTTTGTTGAATATCGGTTAAAACAAAGAAGGATCAGATGAAAAAAGATAACTGTAATGCAATACCCCTATAAACGGAAGCAGTATGTTTAACCTATATATTTACCCATGGATCTGTAGTCCATCAAATTCAGGCAGCTCAGTCTCATTTCAATCAGAATTTGAATTTTAAAGCCAGAACATAGACTTTGAATTGTGACTCCATTTTTTTTTCTATCCAAATTTCCAAACTGCTTCCTACTCTCAATTACTTAAAAGGTGGTACAAAAGAATTATACATACAAAGGACTGCAAGTGTCCAGGCAGTTTCAGTTGACATGGGAGGACACGATAATACTTCCTTATAATTCTCTTTGCTTGATTTCTAATTTCCGCTAAATACACAGGGAAAGAACATTCAATTCAGGCAGAGCTAATGTGATAAATCATATTTTTTTTGCAAACAGCACCACTGCTGACTGCTTTTGGGGGTGCTAGGAAGATTCTGGAGATTGATTATACTAGGAAATTAATAGGACTTTTTAAGAAAAAATAAAATATCTTTTGACACTACAAAAAGGAAGGGAATGTTGTGACTTTTTAAATTGCATTACCATAATGACTACCTGAATACATTTTGTATTTAGTGGCCATAATGAGTCCCAAATTATGAGTTCTCAAGACAAAATTTATGTGAGTATATATTATGTGAATGTATGTATGCTTATTTTTAATAAATTAAATCAAATGGGCAAAAATTGTTTTAAGCTGGATGAAAATAAAGGATGATTTTCAGAACTAGATACACCTTAATATGTTGCTGTTAATTAACCAAAAAAGGCTTAATTATTTTAGTTAACTGGCTTGGTTGGGCTCATTCTTTTCAAATTTTATCATATAGCTCACAGAATCAGTAATCATCTAATTTTAAGTGAGCATAAATTCAGTTCCTTTGAGAATGAAAAATGAAGAAAAAATACCTCAAAATCCAGTGCCAACAATGATTTCTAGAAGAGAAATCACTAGAAAGAAAGCTGTTACACATGGCACATCGGAATTCACAATATAAGGCAATTAAGAGAGCTAAATTAAATCAACTTCCTTAGACTGCCAGGGTGAAGAAGTCATCTTCTTTGACAAGTCTAGCTATTATTAAACCATGCCATGTGTTCAGTGTGTTTCTAGCTCAGCTCTTGGAATGCTGGTGACTTGGGGGATGGCAAGAAAATGTAGCCAGGGAGTATTTGGAATGCAAATAGAAATCCTTAAATATAATCAGGTACCAATTCAAGTATTCCAACTGCTTGATTGTTAGATGTTAAGGCATTTCAAATTCCTTTTGATGCAGTTTGCATTTTATTTTGTTCTGTTTTCTTTCTGTCCTATACCATCCTCATCTATGAAGACTTGATACCATATTACATACATTCTGTACCTGTTCCCATCAATTCTGCAAAACAAAAAAGTTATAACCTCAAACCCAAATTACTGTTTTATCATTCCCAGTACAATCACACAGACATCAGTTCAATAATGGGGAAAGAATAATATGCTTAGACTTTCTGTTAAATGTAAGATTTAATGATTATTTGATTTGCTGTTGGATTTGTTTCATTCAAGTAGGAAAAAAAAAAAAAAACTGAAGATACTAAATCTTCATTTCATGTGATTATGCCAAATTACATTATTCTAACAATGGTAATAGAAGTGACTGATTACAAAGATGTCTTTTTGGTTGTGACTAAAAGGAACATTTAAAATCTAATTGAATACGAATTAAATACTCTAGGGATTTGGCACCTGTACATTCAGGCAGTAGAAGAAACAAAATATATATGCTTTTCTTTTGACATCAGACTAATTCTGAAGAGTTGGGCTTTGTATTTTTTTCACAGGCGACAAAAGACTTTAATGCTTAAGAGACGGAAGTATAGCAAAGCACCATCCAATGGGGGAAAAAAATGCGAGCTTCAAGTGAAAGTTATATTTATAATTTTAAAATTTTTATTAGTCCCATGAAAGATAATAAACAGAAACAGGTGAAATTTCTTTTAATAATGAAGTTTATTTAACCTAATACATCCAAACTATAGCATTTCAACAAGTAATCAATATGAAAAGACTGTTGAGATATTTTATTTTTTCATTTTTGTGGTAAGTCTTCAATATCCAATGTGTTTTCTACACTTATACTGCATCTCTGTTTAGATTGACCACATTTCTAGGGCCCAGTGGCCTTCTGGCCATCATTAACTTGTTAGACAGTGCTGGTAAGGGACAGCAACTCAAGGTTTATCTGTTGATGCCATTTGACCACTCCCCACACAGCTTGACAAATCAACTAACCATTGTAGCTTTGTTATGCCGCGTGTCCAAAGGGAGATTATAATCCCCATTTTCAACTACATAAGTAAGTTTGATTATAGCTAAGGGCAGTAATGACTATAAAACTTTGAAGCTTTTGATACTGTGATTTTCACAGTTCTCAAAATGGCCTAAATCATCAGTGGCTTGTTGCTAAATGTCTTTAAACTACTGGCTGAGTTTTTGTTGCTGTTGTTGTTGAGGATGTAAGGTTTAAATATGTTAAGGATAAAACCAATTTGGTTTAGAAAAAGATCACACATTGTTGTTTACTCAAACTTCATTTCCCTCTCTTCTTTGCTATAAGAACCCTGATTTTGTTTAAGGATCTACCTTACATAAGAGTTGATCTTATCACCATCTCAGGGGTGAATCTGAGTCTGTTAGTTTTCCTCTTCAAAAACAGCCCCTGAGGCAGAGATCTGTCTCTGCAGGCTCCTCCCAGGAAGTGCTCCGAGGATGAACGCCTGTGGGGAGAGAAGGAGGAAGGAGCAGGCATAGAGTTGCAACAGAGGCTTCGGCCAAACCAGTGGAGAATTCTGCAGACCTGGGATGCCCCTTCAGAGGTGTCCCAAATTCAGGCAATGAGGCTGGCTTGCATGCTGCATCAAGCAGACACTGCATTTGTGGAGACAAGACAGCTCTCTTCCATGGAAGACAGTTCCTGAAGGGGTTCTTAGCTGTGAATTCTCAGCCAGCAACACTGCCTTGGTCTTGATGGGGGATATGGAGGGAGGACCACTGCAATCTCTAAAATGCTGAATAGTATAATGCCATTCAAAACCCTCATAGAATATAGGGGGACTGTTTGGAGCACTGGAGTAAACAGAAGAGGCTGCTGGGGTGGAGGAATTTAGCTCTCCGTGTCCTACCAAGTGCCTCTTGGCACACCTGCCAATATCTTGGCACACCTCCCTCTTTTTTTGGCATAGGGAACCTTGGCATAGTGGTTATAATTTTTCCTCAAAGACAATTATCTAACCCCATTCTTCTTGTATAGAAATGGACATGGGATCCAGTTCTGACCTATAAGATGGATAAAGAGTCTCTTAGAAGCATGCCTTTGAAATCTTTCCTTACTCCTCTAAAGAAACACAGAAATTCCTTTCCTCTGGATCTGATGCCTATAGAAGATCAAAAGAATATATATATATGTCTTCCTTTTTTTTAAATAGAAATGTAGGTGTGAAAATATTTAAATCCTTTCTGATCAAAGAATATGTTAAATCTGTAATGTATGCTTTCCTAAAAACAGGAGATCAGCTTTAATTAAAAAGAAGCAGTAAAGCAAATCATTTGTTTGTAAAGAATTTTGTTTAGGCTTCATGTTACAAACATACTTTTTCATTTTATGATAATAGGAGCTAAGGAATTGAAATATTACCTCCAGGGAACTAAACGAAGACATATCTCCTAACTAATAAAGTGGAGATAAATAAATTAGACTAAAATTTGGCTCTTCCTCTAAGTGACAAGTATTTTTTATCATATTTTCTCATCATTCAAAGCAAAAAGTTAAAGACTTTCTTGCTGTCAAATTTACTAAACTAAAATGATAAATATATATATAAAAAATCAATCTGTATATCTCCAAATCTATATAACAGATAATATCTGTATATAATTTAGTAAATTTATATAGATATAAAATAAAATTTGAAGCCTCTAAGCTCAAGGGAATTACTTGGAATGATAACATATTTTTGTAGGAAATATTACTACTGCATGAAATTAATTCCTATTAGTTTTTTTCTTGTAACTGACGTATTTTCTTTAGTTTTTATGCACACAAAATAATAAAAGTCAATCAGCATTTTTTAGATGACTACAATGGCAAATGTATTTAATGACCACAGTATATTTTAATAATTCTCTTTTTAGAGATGCTTAATGAGACAACATATGATGAAATTAAAATTCATCTTACAGTTTTTAAACTCAAATTTAATGCAGCTACTGAAAGCCATTGACTGTATACATTGAATGCATTACATGGTGTGTGAATAAAACTGTTTAAAAAAAATAAAAATAAAAGTAATTTAATGTGGGGTTTTGTCTATACAGGACTGTGACATTTAGAATTGCTATTGGGATGCTGTAATTATGAGGGAAGTTATATAGAGGACTAAGTGAAGATGTTGAAGATAACATCATGAAAAGATAAAAAAACTGATGAAGTAATCAAGCCTCTGGTTAATTAAACTTGAAGTTACCTTCCTTGATTTTCTTTTGTTCTGTGTGATAATGAATTCCCATTTTGTTTAAGCTGGTTGGTATAGGGTTTTATGTCACTGACTGATACAGAGAGATCTTATACAGATTGATAATATATAAGAGGAAGTATTGGGTAATTGTTGAGAATGGGAGCCCTTGCAGCAGACAGCACTAAATTAATATTCCTGACTATGTCAAAAATTAGGTATGTGACCTGGGGGACATTTACTTAATTAATTGTTTAAAATGTCGTTTCTTCAGGTCTACTGTTGCAGGTTTTATACTGATAGTATTTTACAAAAGATTTGGAAATGGTAACCAGTCAAAAAGACACAGAAGCCAGCTTGAAAGTGCTCCCACTGGCCAAATCTGGAACAATTAAAACATCAGAATAAATAATGATAATAAGGGATTATAAACTGTATAAAATAAGAAACCATTAGTCTGCACTTAAATAAAATAAGAGGGAGAATAAAGATCTCCCATACAGTGAATAACAATTAATAAAAAGATAGAAAGGATTATGGGATTAGGATATCACTACTTGGCATAGAATTATAATTAATCCAGGCAAGAAATATTGATGGATGCTGAAACTATGGAGTGAAGTTTGGCTAAATAATGGAGCGTTTCCATTATTTAGAGTTCATATAGTTCTAGAGTTGCTCTCTGAAATATCACTGCAAAAGAAAAAAGAATTACTTTATGAGAGAGAAACCTGGTAAAGCTGCCATCAGTGTGATCAGACAAGTTGACATAATTTGCCACCTGACAAAAGGCAGTGACAAGACTGGCACCACTTGTATAATTCTTTCTACTAAAGCATAATCTGAGTCTAATCATGAGGAAACATCATACAAACGAAAATGAGGGATATTCTATAAAATAAGTGGCCTGTAATCTATAAAAGATTTATTTGGAAACCAGTCTTATTTACTTTGCTTGTTTCTTGGTAATGTAGTTTTTCCTGTATTCCAATTCCTTTTATTCTCATAAAATGAAAAAGCTGCTCAAAGAATTTCCTTCTATCTCATCAACTAAGTGTCACGAGTTATTACAGATGAAAACAACTGAGAAAGTGTGAAAAAAAGAAACCTTATTAATGGAACTTATTTTTCTATTTTCATGTATATATCATAAATCATTTGACTGACACAATCTTTGCTGATGTCATCACTTTTCCAATAAACAATTGATTTATGTTTTATAAATAGAAATAGAATTCAAGCCACATAAATCATATATAAACTTTTAGTAGACACACAGCTCCAATATGTATCACTCAGACAAAGTTGGGAATTCAAAGGACAGTCCACATAAAAATAAGCAAATAAAAATACTTTTTTTCTTTAAAAATATCTATATTATATTATCACGATATAATTCATTTTTTTAATGATTTTAATGATTTACTATTGAGCCTATGGAGATTTCATTTTCTTTCTAAAAGATAGCAGAGAAACTAATTTTGACTCTACATGAAACAATCAGTACAAATTTAACTCAAACTGATACAATATCTTTCAAGTGCTAAAGTAGGAAAAAAATCATCAAGTATTTTTAAGTATTTTCAATGAGTCAGATTTAGTACTTTTCCACAAAAAAAATTTAAAAATCACTTCCATTGTTTATGGCAAGAAAATAAATCTTAATTATTTTGATCCTTATATTCATTATCATAGACCATTCTCTCTACCATTACAGAAGTATTTTTCCATGGAGTGGTAAAAGCAACATCAATAAAGATGAATTTCTGGGCCAAATGCTGTTTTTCTCCTAGTGATACTATAGAGAAAACTATCTAATGCTTAAGGGCAGAAAGAAAAAATACAGAACATTCCTAGATCAGCATAATTATTCTGGATCCTGCCTTAGACATTTTGGAGACTGACTTACTGCACCTGCCAGAGATAAATAGACTTGGATATTAGCAGTATGCAAAATCGAGACATAGACATAAAGTGGGCAGGTTGCCATAGTAGAATAGTGGTGAAAACTGGATTCCTGGTGACGGTATTTTTGGGAATTAGTAGAAGAATTACAGACATGCTGCCAGTGACGAAAGTGGTCTCAGATATCTAAAAGAGGATGCAATGGCAGAGGAGGTTACTCAAGTTCCCATGTATTTGCTAACGATGTGTCCTGGGCTAAGAATAGATTTGTTCAAGAATGTAAATTGTGTAAAGGCTAGGTTGATGAATACAGCATTGCTTTCCAAAAAGTTTGTTCCTTTTTACACTCCATCAAAGTGCATAAGGATGCTTGTGTCACTGGAAATATTTGAATTTTACATATTAAAACATAAATTTTCAAGTTTGAAAAGTGAAAATGTATTCACATAGTAATTTTAAATTTTATTTCTTTGAAGATCATTGTATGGGAGAAGAGAGAGAGAGAGGAAGGCCTAGGTGGAACAAACCACTTGCCTTCGCATTCCATTAGGCAGTGGCAGGGACAGCTCTAGATCAAAGTGGGAAGGACACATAGTTTAGGAAGGGAGAAAGATGGTGAGCATCTAAGCAGACTCTGAAACAGTTGTGAACATTTTAGAATGCCTTTCTATTGTATCCAGACCCAAATAATATTTAGGTTTTATGAACAATGTTCCTAGGAAAATGACCATGTGCTTTTCCTGGCTCACTCTAAGTGCTTTCCACCTGCAAATCCAGACTTATTTCCAAGGATGAAATTTATTTCCATTTGCTTTTCTTCAGTTCTACTTTACTTTTTTCTGTAATCTCCATTATATTAAAAAGGCATATTGATTTAGTATATTCCTTGCCTATAATTGTACTTCTCATCTGTTAATATTCTGTTTTCTGGGAAAGCTACACAAATTAGTTCTTTATATAATTGATTCCCAAATCCTTAACTATTTTACTAATTCAGAACCATATATTATCATTTTCAAATGAATGGACAACATTGTTTGACCTGCTTATTCATCTATCAATACCATTACATCATTATAATAATGATATAATAAAAACACCAAAACACTCAAAGTATTTTCATCTGAATTATCTCATTTGAACACACATATAATGCTATGAGATAGATAGATTAATATTCATAAATTACTGACAAAAAGGTTAAGAATCTAAAACTAAATAGTAGAATAGTCAGGACTCAAACCCAGTATTCTAATTCCATACCTAGTGCATTTCCATCACACTATAACAGGAATGATCAGTTCATATAGATACAAGACCTAAGTCCACATAGAAAGGATGAATTTGCAGGCTATTATATCTGTTGATAGAATACAAGTAACATAAACATCTTAGATACTTTTAGAGCATTTTCAGTTTATAAACTGTATTTTTTTAAATCTCAGCATAGTAGATGTTCTATTTTATATACTGCTCATCCAACTTTAAATATTCAATTTGAATACATGCAAATTTTGAAATGAATATATATTGATTTTTAAAATGTGCCTTAAATGAAATTGCAGATTCTATTGCCATAGAGGTAATAAATTCATAAGACTTAGATAATGCGTATATATTCCCCAATAAGGATCTTCTAGGACATTCACCATGATCGAAATATTAAACTGAGACATACCAAGTTCAATCCTGTGTTTTATTTCTCCTAACACTGCATTTGTCTAAAGTGCCTAACGTGAAGGATTTTATCTTTTAAATCTTTAAATTTCCTTCCTTACTTAGTATAGGATCCTGAACACATCTACTGAATGCACTTACTGTGCACCAGGTATGTGCCAGGCATTTTGCCATGTGGTCATGTATATAGTACTAAGAAGAGAGAGGGTTCTTCAGGATGATCCTGTAATGCTTTTACGTAAATAAGAAAAAGACATTATTGCCACTGCACTTTACTTCCATCTGCTGAAAACATATCATAATACACTGATTTTGTTAGAAAAAGATCCTGTACTCCCATCTAATCCCAAATTGTTGTAATAGATGATCAAGTTTATGATGAGGTTTCTTTGTGCCATGAACAAAGTCTTGCCTTCACAGAGTTTAATGCCTAGAGGGAAAGACAAATAATAATTTTAGGCAAATAATCCCCAAAATAAGTACCCAACTGCAAACTTAGTGGGTGAAATTAGTTATGGGCAGTGTGTTCTGAGACCGAGTTGGATTGAATTCTCTACATGAATACAATGTTTGAGGTCACGTGTGCAAACAAGAGCTGGAATTAGATAGGCAAAGGTTGGGGAAGTATCTGAAGCAAGGGAAGCAGCAGAACATGTGAGTAGATGAGGCACAGAGGAGATTGACTCCAAAAGAAAGTGCAAGAAATCTGGTAAGATGACAATAGAAGGAGCAAAACTGAAGGGGTTTGCACTGAATCTGGAGAGGTAAACAGCAGACAACTGTAGGAATTCCCATTACTGTTTCTGGTTAGTCCTATGTACAAAGGGAACTTTTTGAAGGCTTTTTAGAGAGGAATTGAAATGAAATTAGGTATGTCTTTGACACATGACTCTGGCTGTTAGCAGAAAGTGGATGGGAGGAGAACAGGTGTGGATTCTGGGCGATGCGAGTAATGGGTCAGACAGATAATGAGAACGTTGATTAGGCTGTTAGCACTGGGAAGGACAATCAGATACATTTCACATATGCTTAGATGATATAAAAATAAAGAGCTCTTTTGGTATATGATCAAATTCACCTGTGAGGCTACCTGATAAATATTTAACAATTCTATGAACCTAAACAGATGCAGTATATTCACTGGCATCACACATAGGTAATCTGCATTTCAAGTTATGTAATGAAACTCCACAATATACAAACCTTTATTGCAGAGGCTACCAGGAAAAATAAAATCCAAATTATAAGCTATTTCTTAAAAAGTCTAAAAAATCTATGCCAGAAAGTGAAAAGGCAGGCACAATATACAAAAATGAATGCAGTGTTAAAATATATATGGGAAAATGTTCTATATGACTAATATACCAGGAAGTGCATTCACACCATAGTCAGTTGCTGTATTATATACACTAAACTAATAGCAGGTTAGGAGATGACATCTCCCAGTGCTTGTGAGGCTGATTCACTCAAAATACCTAGCAGCAATGAAGAAGGTATAACCTGTTTGAATAGTAATTTGATAAAAGAAACAGATACAAAGAGAAAGAGGGAAAGAGATTGAGAGAATCACAAACACCTTGTGTTCTTTAGCTTAGTAATTTACCCTGAGAATTTATCTTAAGGAAATAATATTTATTAAGGTAAATGTGTATGAAGGATTCATTGTAACATTATTTACCTTAACGGCAAATTACAAAAGAAAAAAAAAAAAGACCTAACAATAGGCAATAGGAAAACAAATTAGGATCCAGCGTGCTGATAGTATATTAAGAAGCCATTAAAATATTTGTAGTCTGTTTTTCAAAGGGCAAGCTTTATAAGAAATTCAAAAATGATAACAGTCAATGTGCTTGTTCAGTGGTGATTTTATCTTAATTTCTTTTGTTTTTATTGAAGTCGGGCACTTTTTTTAAACGATCTCCCTGTAAGGTTGAGAAGCATTTGATCCCTCTCTAAGATTAGAATGAATTAGAGAGAAGGTAAGTGAAATGGCCATAATCACCCTATGAGTTGGTAGCAGAACTTGAACTATATAACTTGGACCAGCAGTTTTAAAACTTAGGTAATAATCTCTTAACTCTAAGCATCACTATTAATGTACTACAAAAAATCTTACCTGATTTAACAGACTCACAAGCACATCGGATTTCTTTTTCAACCTAAATGTCCATCTTAGGGATGGACAATATGGAGAAATAAGGTAAAATGCTGAAACCTTAGTTTTTGTTTGTTTTATTTTAAGGTAAATGTATGCTCTACTTAACCAGTGATTCTGGTTAGCTCCTACTTGGTTCAGCAGAGATGGATTTTCTTCCATGGGTATATTACTGTCATAGTGATTCACTTGAGTAACTGTGTTTCTGAACCAATTTTAATCATGTCATTGGACATAGTTAAAGTAAGACAGGCTGACTGGGTTCTTTTCATGTTTCTTACTATGGGTAATTGCTATTTCTACAAATGTCAAAAAATGCCATGTTTTCACAGAGCTGTGAACAACATTATCAATTCAAGGACAGCAAAATGTGCAAACTATTTCAATGCTTTATGCTTATTGATTCAGGAATAAACAAAAAGGAGTCCATATTGATACTCAGTATTCACTCTTGTAAATCTAGTCTTATAAGCTGCAGGTATCTGTAATACAATGGATCTAAAAAAATGACTAGAATAGCATCTTGATATTGCTTGCAGAAAAAAAATTAAAGATTTTCTTTAATTTTTCTTTATTTTATTGTGTTATCTGGTCTGCCAAATTATATGCACCAAAGGTAATATCCTAAATTCAAGACATATTTTCATTTTAGGCTTCTGTGCTAATTTATTTAATTGTTTGTTTGGAATGTGCTATCAGAATAATGAGGAAGGTTTTGAATGGCAGTTATTACATTCATGAGGAAATTATAGTATCAGCCAGAAGTTAGTTGACAATAAGTGGCTGTTGGTGAAGTTATGAAATGGCCCTGACAGGTTTTTATATATGGTTTAGTGTTCAATCAAATATTCAATCAGCAGAAATTTAATGCCTTCTCTGAGAAAATACTATGTGCAAATAAGGGATGAAATTTGATCTCCCTCCTCTATTCAGGGGGAGAAAAGGAGGAAAAGCCAGGGGTTCTAGATGAGAACATGAACAGAAGATGGTTGCATGCAGATGTGAAAGGATTTCGTGATTTCCCTTTGAAGCTTTCTATACATAGAGGGAAGATGCCAGTCTTATGCTTGGTCAGAGGCAAAATGGCCCAATTAAGTCTCTTAACTCTTGCTGGTTCCTGAAAGTCACTCCAGCCTTATGCAAGCCCTTTGAACCATTGCCCACATAACAGAGCAGGTAGTTACAGTGTGTAAGTCATGCCAAGCCTGTGAAAGGCCTGATAATAGAGGAAGGACTACAACACTCAAGTTTGAAACTGTGGCTCAAAAAGGAAGACTCATAATTATAGTAAATAGACCTTACAATTGTTCCTCCATGACCTAACTATTTAAAAGACAGGGAGACCAGGGCCCATGCTCCTTGACCCTGCAGGTTCCTGGAAATTTGGGTCTGTCTTCCTGAAGAACTAGAAAACCACTGGAGAGCTGAATCCTTTTACCTGATTGTGCTCTTATTTGGTGTATGTTCTTCGTCTCTCTTTTTTTCCCTCATTTCTTAGATGACTGAAGTACACACAAAATAATACAGAATCAGCATCATCATATAAACCAATCTTAAAACCCCTACCAGATTTGATAGGCAGGTCTGATTCAGATGGTGGACCTTTTGTAGTAAGAGGCAACACTGATATAGGACAAAAGCTGTAGGTTCTCTGCCCAATGAACATAATAGCCAGTCCATGACACCAGGGTTTCAAAGAGAGGAAGAGTTTAATGCTATACAGGAAGCAGGAGAGCAGATGGCCTCCAGGCCCAACAATCTATCTCCTTGAGTCTAAAGAGTTCAGGGTTTTTATGGATTCAGATAAGGTGGGGGGGGGGTGGAATTGTTACCATTACAATAGTAAGTGTGCACAAGGCTGAGACTTGGATAGAATAACCATTACAACAGTACCTGCAAACAGGGCTAAAACTAAGCTAGGAAAACCATTACAAAAGTGTAAATAAGGCTGAAATTAGTTGAGTTTCAGTAATTTCAGGTATTAATTTCTGCCTATTCTACAATATAGAAAGGAAAACATTTATATAATGATGCAATAATCACAATTGTGTCTTAGTTCTTAATTTCTTGGTTATAAGACTACTGTAAGGGATGGTGAGTCTACAGACTGCTACATCCCGGGCTGTGGCGGAAAATGGCAAAAGGATTAGCAAAAGTTTTTCGTTGTTCTACCCTATTGTTTCAAGCAAAAGGTAGAGTAGAAATTGACTTTTTGCCACTTGCTAGTGTTGAGTAAAATAAAAAAATGGCCACCTGTATTGGGCATTGCTGGGAAACAACCCCTTTTCAGGAAGGGCTTTTCCAGGAATCAAAAACAATTGACCTGCAGGGGTTTTCTGAAACAGAACACACCCTACAGGGTTACTGATAAGCAGTACCTGGTGATAAAAGTGGTTCAGCCCAGTAGAGACAGCTTATCAGATTGGACAAACATGCCATACTAATCATTATATGTCTGCTCCTCACTTTGTAAGAACCCCCTATGTAAAACATAGAAACAATGCCAGCCAATTGGAACATTTCCTCACTTGCTTCCATATTCACCCTATATGAGCTTCCCCTTGCCACCCCTCCATGGAGTTCCCTTCTACCTTCTGAAAGGGATGCTGTCTGATTGATGAACCACTCAATAAAGCTGTGCAAACCCAAATTGTATGAAAGTTTTTCTTTTATCACCAGTCATGTACATTTCATTTTTCATTCATTTATTTCTACAAATATTTCTTAAGCACTTATGTGTCCCGGGCACTGCTCTAGTTGAAACAAATAGGCAAAGATTCCTACCCTTGGGGACCTTGACTTCTACCAGTGGGAGGCAGACAATAAACAATAGACATGGCATATAAGTATACAAGAAAGTGTTGTGTGCTATGGAGAAAGAAAAAGCAAGGGTCATAAAAGGGTTTGGAAATGAGTAGTGATAGATCAATTTAAGTATGAAGGGTGGGTGTCATTAAGAAGCTGGTGTTTGGGCAAACAACTGAAGGAGGTGAGTTCTTGTTGACCACAAGAATATCTGGAACAACACAAAGGCAAAGGAAACAAACTGCAAAGTCTCTGAGCAACAGCAAGGAGTCCAGTGTGACTGGAGTAGAATGAGGAAAGGGGAGTGAGGCAGGAAATGAAGTCTGAGGATAGGGTAAGGCAGTTTCCTAATGCTGGAGTGCCCAGGGCTCTTGGTCTCTGCCCACACTTATTCCCTTAGTATTCACATCCAGTCTGTTGTCTTTAAGTGTCTTCGGTAAGCCATTGACTCCCAAATTATTATCTTCTGTCCAGACCTCTCATGAACTCAAGACTTGTGTATGTTTGTATCATCTCAAAATCACAGTGGAATGCTTAAAAGCATCTCAAGTTTAGCATTTTAATAAATGATCTTCTGACTCCCCCCAACCAAAAACCACCAACTGTGAAAATGGAATGGTAATCAGTTTTACCAACCAACTTGATCTGCTTCAACTTCCCTTTTTCCCAGGAAACTACAGAAAGGAAGCCAAAAAACAACTGAGGCAGGCAGGTATATCAACAATCCTTTGTGGTGCTAGTTAAGACCCCTATCTCCATGAAAAAGGAGGAACTGTAATAAACACATCCAGCAAGTCTGCTTATCTTCACCAGATAAGCCCATTCCTACATAAACACCTTGGCAAACAGGCCTTGTAAATTTATGGCCCATGATCCAAGGACATCCAGCCCTAAACAACTCACATAGCTCTTGTCTTTCTTGCCTTCCTTTCCTCATCCCTCATTCTAAGTAGCTATATAAAATGTTTCCCTACCACTTTTCTTTGAACAGGAAACTTCTTTTAATTCTGTTCCCACGTGTGTCACTTAGCTCAGTAAACTTATTCTTGGTTTTTGGAATCTGTTTTCAGCTTAACACAACCAACCTGATCCACCTGCTACACGCTTCTGCATACAGACATACTTCCAGTGGACAGGCCTGCCTCCTCTTTTGCTCTAAACCCCATGTCTTATCCACTGCCATATTTCATCAACTCCACCTCCAAAAACACATAGTTAATCTGACCACTTCTCATCACCTGCACTGCTAGCACCCTGGTCCTCACTTCTGTCACCTGTTGCCTGGGTAGCAGTAGCACACTTCTAGCTAGCACCCTGTTTTTACCTTTGCTATGCTCCTCCCAATCTGTTCTCAACACAGCAGCTAGGGTGATCCTTTCAAAACATGTTTGATTATCTCACTTCTCTGCTCAAGTCCTTCAGTGATTGCCATTTCACTCAGAGTTAAAGCAATGTAGGAGCCCTGGGCCCAGGGCCTTCCCCAAGTGCCTTGAAGAATGTGCTCACAGCAGCTTGCTTGACCTAGGACCGTTAAAGTTTGACCTAATCTACTTGTAGGATCAAGCCTCCAGTGCTAAATGTAATCTATAGCTTATTTCCCTCTTGAAACTACCTCTTCCCTGAAACTCCCTGAGATACTATTTTCTATGAGATAATCTATAATCCTCCCCTCTTCCCTGTTGACTATAATCGATCTCTCCCTACGTCACAAGACCCCCACTCCCAAGCTTATGCTCTCATACCCATTTGAATGTCTTTGTCCTAACCCTTATAAACCACTCCCTGGCACCCCCTGCTTTTGTGGAGCATCTTCACATTGAGCTCTGAATCCGCCGCCCTTCAGAGCAGCTCTTGAATCCAGGCGATGTGACCTTTCCATGTGAAGTAAGCCCCGAGTAAAAAGTTCATGCCTCTGAACATGCCCGGCATCTTCTTTGGCCTTTCGGCAGCAAAGGCTCACTTGAGCCATGACAGCCAATTTCTTACAGTTTGCTATGAAGCCCTAAATGAAATAACCTACCTGAACCTTTCATTCATTTATTAATAGACAACAATTATTAATGAGGAATTATCCAAAATAGCTGAGAAATTTTGTATACTTTCATTTTCTATCTATACAAAAGATAACATGAGTACATACTGTACAGCAGCTTACTTATTCACTTAATTTATCTTGGAAATCTTTATCTTACTCCTTTTAAAACTAGGGAGTATTGCATTTAAAGTGCCATGATTTAATTAACACCTTTGTATATGTATTGGTTTACTAGTATAAATGGTAACAAAAGTCCAATCAGCAGCTGCAAATACTGCTGTAACTCAGTTCAACCCAGAGTCTGGCCAGACCCCACACAGGTTAATGGTGATCCTCTGCAGGATTGTCTTGCAGCCCCAGTTGCTAGATTGGGGACTCAGGCCACTTACACTTCTGACCAACTGGCTACAAATTTGGGAGGCCCCCACCCCCTTCCATAGCTTGCTAGAATGACTCCCAGAACTCACTGAAAGTGCTTTACTTATGATTGTACTTTTATTATAGTAAAGGGATGCGAATATGAAGAAACTAAAAGAAGAGAGGCTGTGCTCTTGGAGGATTCCAAACATAAGCTTCTGTGTTTTTTCCACTTGGGGTCAAAATATATCCTGGCACAGAAAAGTATCTTATCAATTGTGGAACTCTACCAGGCTTTTCGGGTCCAATGTTTGTGTGGGGTCTCAGTAACCCATGCTTGATAGAAACAATGTTCATGTGGTTGAATTCAATCTGCAGCCCCACTCCTCTCCCAGAGCTGGGGGAAGTGGGTTGATATAACCTGGTTCAAAGTCCCAACCCCCTAATCACATGGTTGGTCTTTCTGGTTTAGCCAGCTCCACCCTAAGGCTGCAAGTGTGGTGGCCCTGCCCTGCAATTATCAGGTGTGGTCCTGGGCCCACCTTGAGGAACAAAAGAAATTTTTATCACAGGAAATTCCAAAGATTCAAGGTTGCTTCCTCAGGAACTCTGGACTAAGACTAGCCAAGTTTTGCTTTATATTACAGCTAATTTACTGGTTTTATTTATTTTGCTTTCAAAAATATTTGCCATACCTGTATTCCGTAAGCATTTTTAAGTTCTTGCATTATCTTTCACAATTTCATGGATGAAATATAATCCCCTACTGTTATTTTTATTTGTATTTCTTTAATTATGAGTAATATTGTACAATAGCTTTTATATGCTTATTGGCCAATTGTAATAATTTTCCTGTAAAATCCAATTGTGATTATTTTTCTGTGCAATCCTGTTCATGTCCAGTGTCAGTTTTTCTACTAGATCCTTTTTTTCTCATTAAATTATAAACAACAATAATGACAACAGCTATTTGCTAAAATACTATGTTTTTTGGTGACTTGTGTCTCTCTTGTGACTTTGTATTTTATGTTAAAATATTTTTATAATCAGAGATATATATTTACTTTATGGCAGGTATTTTATGCCCAGCTTGGAGAGAGCTCCACCATTCAATATTTATAGACAATTTTTCTATGTTGTTTTTCTAAAACTCTTGTGCATTATATAAAAATAATAATATTTGACTCTTCCAGAATTTATTTTGATATAAAAAGTGAGTTAGAGGGGCAGGGCAAGATGGCGGAAAGGTGAGGTATGGGTTTTAGTTACTACTCTGGGGCAGTTGGTAGATAACCAGGAACTGTGTGGCCTGGACATGCACAGGAATTTGAGTTTGGACATACTTCATACAACATGCACAAACATGCAGAACAGCTGAGATCAGCAAAATCTGTAAGTTCTCATGGCCAGGGGGCCCATGCCCCTCCCTGCCATGCACAATCCCAAGGGAGGAGGGGTCATCGGTGCTGGGAACCAGGAGGGAGAACTGCAGTTGTAGCACTGATTAACAAACTCAGACTGCTGAACAAAAGCTCCAATCATAGGCAAACTGAGACCAGACACTGGAGAACCTGGGAACAGTCAGCCCAGCAGAGAGGAGATAGAGCTAGCAAAAAAAGCAAAAAAATAAATAAATAAATAAAAACAGAGACTTTTGGAGTTGGGTTAGACATAATATGAGAAAGGCTGGGCTCAAACAGAATCAGGCACATATGCAAACCCAGGGGGCTGGAGCCCTTCTCTGAAAAGCTGTTTTTTTCTGGTTTCTTGATTGCTCCTTAATCACCCTTAACTCCTTGTCTTTTTGCATCTCAGTAGCCCATCAGAACTGCAAGGACTGTAAAGAGTCTATACTGGGCACTTCTTTTTCTTTTTTTTTTTTTTTTTAATCTTTTTTTAAACTAACTATCCTAAGATTCCAAGAAGCCCATTACAGAAAGCCTCACAAACTTGCAATTTGGGCCCAGGCAAGAGCAGAGCTAAGATAGCTCTGAGAGACAATGCAATAAGTCTAGTGGCAGAGAAAATTCACTAAAGACAATAACTTCCCAACAAAAGGGGGGTGTGGCCCAGCTCCAGTAGCAGTGCTCCTTTGAGGAAATCAGACCCCAAGGGCTGGAATTCAGAAACTAGCTTCAGCCAGCCATGCCCCCAACAGGGTCAGGGTCACCAGGAGAACTAAAGGGTCCATACCTCCTCACACTGGTGGGGAAGCTGTGGGTTTGCAAGTGCCACCTGCTGGATAGCACAGAAAAAGCACAGAGTCTAAAGGCCTCACAGGAGTGTCTCATTCTCAAGGAAACTCCATATCCACCTCCTGAGACCTGGGCCTCTCTGGACTGGGAAAACCTGACTGGGATTGACCATATCGGAGAAGACTCTCACAAAAAAAGGCTACATAGAGGTAGGGCAAGAAACAGAAAAATAAGAGGAGAAAAACTCCAATCAACTAAATAGAACCTAAACTAGAGGCCTAGAATAAGCTGAACTAAACACCAAAGGTTAGAGAACAAAGTCAACCAACTAGAAAACCCTAGGTCCAAGAGTGAAAATGAGCTCCAGGATAAATTAATCAAGAAAGTCAGATGCCTAGAAAGCTCAAGATAATGAGCCATACTAGGAAGCACAAAAATATGGACCATCCAAATGAACAAACTGATAGTTCAACCAAGATACAGGAGTTGAGGCAACTAATGCTAAATCAATTCAATAAACTGAAGGAGGAACTAATTAAAGATGTTCAAATAAATCTAAATGAATTCAAAAATCAAGTCAATGAAATGGGGAAAGACATAGCAAAAGAGAGGAAAGATATAAGGAACACAATGGATGACCATATAGAAGAGGTCATAGACATGAAAAACCAATGGCAGAACTTATGGGAATGAAGGGCATAATGGAGGAGATGAAAAAGACAATGGAGGGATACAACAGTAGATGAGAATAGGCGGAAGAAAGGATCAGTGAATTGGAAGACCAGACATTTAAATTCCTACACACAAAAGAACAGATGGTGAAAAGAAGGGAAAAATATGAGCAGGGTCTTAGGGAGCTGAGTGACAACATGAAGCACACAAATATATATGTTATGGGTGTCCTAGAGGGAAAAGAGAGGGGAAAGGGGGCAGAAAGAATAATAGATGAAATAATCACTGAAAATTTCCCAACTCTTATGAAAGACAAAAATTGCAGATTCAAGAAGTACAGTGCAACCCAAACAGAATAGACCCCGATAGACATACTCCAAGACACTTACTGATCAGATTTTCCAGTGTCAAAGACAAAGAGAGAATTCTGAAAGCAGCAAGATAGAAGCAATCCATCACATACAAGGGAAGATTGATAAGAGCATGTACAGACTTCTCCGCAGAAACAATGGAGGTGAGAAGACAGTGGTATGATATACATAAGATACTGAAAGAGAAGAACTGCCAACCAAGAATTCTATATCTGGCAAAATGGTACTTCAAAAATGAGGAAGAGATTAAAATATTTTCAGACAAACAGACACTGAGAGTTTGTGAATAAGAGACCAGCGCTATAAGAAATACTAAAGGGAGTCCTATAGGCTGATAGGAGAAGACAGGTGAAAGAGGTTTTGAGAGGAGTGTAGAAATGAAGATTATCAGGAAGGGAGAAAAGAGAGAGAGGAAAAAATAAGACATGACTTATGTGGTAGAAGAAAGTACTGCCCTTACAGTAATAGCACTAAATGTTAATGGATTAAACTCCCCAATAAAAAGACACAGACTGACAGAATGGATTAAAAAACAGAACCCATCTGTATGATGTCTATAACAAACTCACTTTAAATACAAGGATGAAAATAGACTGCAAGTGAAAGGTTGGAAAAAGATATTTCATGAAAACAGCAACCAGAAAAAAGCAGGAGTAGCTATATTAATATCAGACACATTAGACTTCAAAGAAAAACAATTAAAAGAGACAAAGAAGGACATTATATGTTAATAAAAGAGTCAGTTCATCAAGAAAACATAACAATCATAAATATTTATGCACCAAGCCAGAGTGCTCCAAAATTCATGAGGCAAACACTGAGACATTGAAAGGAGAAGTAGATAACTCTACAATAATAATTGGAGACTTAAATACACCACTGTCATCAATGAATAGAACATCTAGACAGAGGATCAATAAGGAAACAGAGATGTTGAATTGTATGATAAATGAACAAGACTTGACAGATATTTATAGAACACTACACCCCACAACAGAAGGGTACACATTTTTCTCAAGTGCTCATGGAACATTCTCTAGGATAGACCACATGTTGGGTCACAAAGCAAGTCTCTACAAATTTAAAAATATTGATATTATACAAAACACTTTCTCAGATCATAACAGAATGAAGTTGGAAATAAATAACAGGAAGAAGATTGTAAAATTCAAAAATATATGTAGACTAAACAACATACTGTTAGAAAACCAGTGGGTAAAGGAAGAAATTACTAGAGAAATTAGTAAATACCTTGAGGCAAATGACAATGAAAACACAACATCTCAAAACTTATGGGATGCAGCACAGGCAGTGCTGAGGGGGAAATTTATTGCCCTAAATGCCTATATTAAAAGAGAAGAGAGAGCAAAAATTGAGGAATTAACTGTGCACCAGGAGGAACTAGAGAGAGAACAGCAAATTAACCCCAAAGCAAACCAAAGGAAAGAAATAACAGATTTGAGCAGAAATAAATGAAACTGAGAACAGGAAAACAATAGAGAGAATCAACAGAATCAGAAGTTGGTTCTTTGAGAAAATCAATGAAGTTGATGGATTCTTAGCTAAGCTAAAAAAAAAAAAAAAAAAAAAAAGAGAGAGAAAGAGAGAGAGCAGATGCAAATAAATGTAATTAGAAATAGGAAGGGAAACATAATTACTGGCCCTGCAGAAATAAAGGAGATAATGAGAAGATACTATATACAACTATATGCTAATACACTAGACAAATTACACGAAATGGACAACTCCCTAGAAAAGCATAAAAAAACAGCAATGGTCTGAGAAGAAACAGACAACCTCGACAAATCAATCAAAGTAAAGAGATTGAGTCAGTCATCAAAAAGCTCCCAAAAAAGAAAAGCCCAAGGCCAGATGGCTCCACATGTGAATTCTACCAAGCATTCAAGAAAAAATTAATACCAATCCTGCTCGAACTCTTCAAAATATTGAAGTGGCAGGAAAGCTACCCAACTCATTCTATGAAGCCAGCATCACCCTAATGACAAAATCAGACAAAGATACTACAAAAAAAGAAAATTAGACCAATCTCTTTAATGAATATAGATGCAAAAATCCTCAACAAAATACTCACAAATTGAATCCAGCAGCACATTACAAGAATTATACACCATGACCAGGTGGGGTTTATTCCTGGTATGCAAGGTGTATTCAACACAAGAAAATCAATTAATGTCATACACCACATCAATAAATCAAAGCAGAAGAATCACATGATCATCTCAATCGATGCAGAAAAGGCTTTTGACAAAATTCAACATCCTTTCTTGATGAAAACATTTCAAAGGATAGGAATAGAAGGGGATTTTCTCAATATGTTAAAGGCAATATATGAAAAACCTACAGCTAACATCATACTCAACGGGGAAAGACTGAAAGCTTTCCCTCTAAGAACAGGAACAAGATACAGATGCCCACTCTCACCATTGTTATTCAACATTGTACTGAAAGTTCTAGCTAGAGCAATTAGGCAAGACAAAGAAATAAAAGGTATCCAAATTGGAGAGGAAGAAGTAAAACTTTCACTGTTTGCAGATGACATGATTCTATATGTAGAAAATCCACAAAAATCTACAGCAAAGCTATTAAAACTGATCAATGAATACAGCAAAGTGGCAGGCTACAAGATCAACACGCAAAAATCTGCAGTGTTCTTATACACAAGTAATGTGCAACAAGAGGAAGAAATAAAAAAAAAATCCCATTAACAATAGCAACCAAAAGAATCAAGTATTTAGGAATAAACATAACAAAGACCACAAAAGACCTTACAAAGAAAACTATAAGAAACTGCTAAAAGAAATTGAACAGGACCTGAAAAGGAAGAACATACCATGTTCATTGATTGGAAGACTAAATATAATTGAGATGTCAGCCTTACCTAAACTGATTTATGGATTCAATGCAATACCAATTAAAATCCCAACAACTTAATTTGCAGAAATGGAAAAACCAGTAACCAAATTTATTTGGAAGGGCAAGGTACCCTGAATAGCCAAAAATATCTTGAGAAAGAGGAAGGAAGTGGAAGGTCTCACACTACCTGACTTTGAAGCATATTACAAAGCTACAGTGCTCAAAACAGCATGGTACTGGCATAAGGATAGCTATACTGACCAATGGAATCAAATCGAGTGTTCAGAAATAGACTCTCGAATCTACGGACGATTGATCTTTTATAAGGCAGTGGAGCCAAAGCAACTGGAACAGAGCAGCTTCTCCAATAATGTTGTTTGGAGAACTGGATATCCATTTCCAAAAGAATGAAAGAGGACTCCTATCTCACACCTTATACAAAAATTAACTTGAAATGGATCAAAGACCTAAACATTAGCACTAAGACCATATGACTCTTAAAAGAAAATGTAGGGCAATTTCTTAAAGATCTTGTGATAGGATGTGGTTTCCTAGACCTTATACCCAAAGCACAAGTAACCAAAGAGCAAATAGACAAATGGGATCACCTCAAAATCAAACACTTTTGTACATCAAAGGAGTTAATCAGAAAAGTAAAAACACAGCCAACCAATGGGAGACAATATTTGGAAATCACATTATCAGACAAGGTTTTAATATACCGAATATATAAAGTGATCCTACAACTCAAAAACAGAAAGAAAAACAACCCAATTATAAAACAGACAAAAGACAGGGACAGACACTTCTCTGAAGAGGAAATTACAAATGGCTCAAAAACGAAAAAATGCTCAACTTCACTGGCTATTAGGGAAATGCAAATCAAAACCACAATGAGATATCATCTCACACCTATCAGAAAGGCCATTATCCAAAAAACAGAAAATGACAAGTGCTGGAGAGGATGTGGAGATAGAGGCACACTTATTCATGGTTGGTGGGAATGTAGAATGGTGCAACCACTCTGGAAGACACTGTGGAGGTTCCTCAGGAAACTAAGTATAGATTTGCCATATGATCTACCTATTCCATTGCTAGGTATATACTCAGAGGAACTGAAAGTTAAGACACAAATGGACATTTGTAAACCAATGTTTATTGCAGCATTATTCACAATTGCCAAGAGATGGAAACAGCCCAAATGTCCATCAATGGACTAGTGCAAAACAAACTGGTATATGCACATGATGGAATATTATGCAGCTGTATGATGGAACAAAGACATGGATCATATAATAACATGGATGAAACTTGAGGACATTATGTTGAGTGAAGTTAGCCAGAAACAGAAGGACAAATACTGTATGCTCTCACTAATATGAACTAACATTAATGAACAAACTTTGAGGGTTAAAAGCTGATAACACAGGCTACCAGGAGATTGAAAGTGGATAGAGATCAGTCATTTGATGCTGAAGGACTGCAGAATGTTCAGCAAGATTTATTGTATAGATCTAGAAATAGATAGCATAATACTGTTTGATGGTAGCACAATATTGTAAGTACACTGAACAAGGATATCTGTGAGTAAAGCCAGAAAGAGGTGGGATAGGGGAATGGATGACACCAGAGGTAAAGATAGATAATAAAGACTGGGACTGCATAACTCAGCGAAAACTGGAGTGGCCAATGACTGCTACTAAATGTACAAATATAAAAATGGTTTTACATGTGGAAGAACAAATGAATGTCAACCATGTAGAATGTTGAAAAAGGAATGGCATTTGGAAAAAAAAAAACATAATCAAAGCAAACTGGAGTCTATGGTCAACAGTAACATTTTAATATGCTTCTATTAAATGTAACAAAGGCAATATATCAAAGGTAATTGTGTATGATAGGGTGATATAAGGGAGGGATATGGAATTCTTGGTAGTAGTGTTGTTTTCTGTCCTTACTATTATATTGTATTTGTATGACATTTTATTTTTATTTTTATTTTCTTTTTTATTATTCACTAAAAAAACAAACTTTTTCATAGTAATCAAAATGTGATAAATGTACAACTATATGATGATATCCTGAACAACTGACTGTACACTTTGGATAATTGTATGATATGTAAATATATCTCTATAAAATTGTAGGAAAAAAATATAAAGAGGGGTAAAATTGCTGGAGAAAACATGGAGAGAGGGATGTACCTAGTTACTGTTGATGAGGAGGTAGAATTGTGTAGCCTTTCTGGAGGTCAGTGTGGTGGTTCCACAAGAAGCTAAGTACGTGGGGGCCATAAGGTCCTGCAACCTCATTGGGGGTATGTACTTGGAAGATCCGAGAGCAGAGACATGAATGGACACTTGCACACTGGTGTTTATGGAGGCAGTACTCATAATTTGCAATGGGTGGAGGTGGTCTAAGGTTAAACTGACTGAGGAACGGAATGGTGAACTGTGGTATGTATGCAATGGAATATTGAGCAACTATGAGAAGGAGTGGAGCTAAGACATGCAACGAGGTGAATGGATCCTATAGACAGCATTTTGAGTGAAGTATGCCAGAAACAAAGGCAAACACTATAATGCCTCACCAATATGGACTAACTACAATGTGTAAACTCAGAATTGAACCTTAGAGCAGAGCCTAACAGGGAAATGATTATTGTAATGGTCCCTAGATTGTAAGCTCTTAAAGTAGTCAAATCTATTCCTGAATTGTAATGGCTATCTCCAAACTCTGAGATGCTGATCTCTTTGTGTATGACCTGATTGGTCTCTGGAACATTGGGTATCTGTGTTACACCCAAAACTCAAAGCTAGAGCTCAGCAGATATGAATGTTAGTATTAACTCATACAGCAACTGTTAGAAAAAAAAAGCTGAAAAAGAGCCCAGACTTCAATTAGAGATACGAATGAAGCAGACCTGGTCTTATAAGACTAGAGCAAATCAGGCCAAAGGGTAAAGGTTGAAAGTGACTGTGTGTTAAAACTTCAACTTCCATGTGAGACCAAGGGAAGTAATGTGTATTTTGTGTAGGATCTATATTTTCTAAACAATATAACTTCTACAGTCAGTTTGTTCAAACACCACAATTACATGGAACTTTGAACAGAAAGTGAGATACGGTAGGTTTGTAAAGTTTAGAGTGAACTAGCAACACATCCCAAAGTAATTTGGGTGGAGAATAAAAATACATATGCAGAGTCCCCCTGAGGATCTGGGTGAAAATGCGGAAGTGTTGGACTTCCTCACCTGGATTGTTGCTGATGTTCTCACAAACATTGAGGACCGGCGGTTTGATGTGCCAAGCCCTCTCTCTTGAGCCTGCCCTTGTGAGGCTCATTATCGCAAAGGAAAGGCTAAACCTGCTTATAATTGTGCCTAAGAGTCTCCCCCTGAGTGCCTCTTTGTTGCTCAGATGTGGCCCTCTCTCTCTAGCTAAGCCACCTCAGCAGGTGAACTCACTGCCCTCCCCCTACATGGAACCTGACTCCCAGGGGTGTAAATCTCCTCGGCAACACAGGATATGACTCCCGGGGATGAGTCTGAACCAAGCATCGTGGGATTGAGAACACCTTCTTGACCAAAAGGGGGATGTGAGATGAAACGAAGTGAAGCTTTGGTGGCTGAGAGATTTCAAATGGAGTCGAGAGGTCACTCTGATGGACATTCTTATGTACTATATAGATAACCCTCTTTAGGTTTTTATGTATTGGAATTAGTAGAAGTAAATACCTGAAACTATCAAACTCCAACCTAGTAGTCTTGATTCTTACAGATGAGTGTATAACAATGTAGATTACAAGGGGTGACAGTGTGGTTGTGACAACCTTGTGGCTCTCATTCCCTTTATCCAGTATATGGATGGATGAGTAGAAACATGGGGACAAAAACTAAATGCAAAATAGTGTGGGATGGGGGGATGACTTGGGTGTTCTTTTTTACTATTATTTTTAATTCTGATTCTGATTCTTTCTGGTGTAAGGAAAATGTTCAAAAATAGATGGGGGTGATGAATGTATAATTATATGATGGTACTGTGAACAGTTGATTGTACACTATGGATGACTGTATGGTATGTGAATATATCTCAATAAAACTGAATTTAGTTTAATAAAAAATGTGAGTTGGAAATCCAGTGATGCATTTTTAAACAATCTGCGACACAGCTTTTCCTAACATGTTTATTGAACGTAGGATGAATAGGCATACATATCTTAACATAAGTCCAACCTCTTGTAACAAACAAAAGAAAACATGATGCAATATAAAACTCTAGAAAACAAACAAAAACAAATTATATATTGTGGGGATTTTGAGTACAATCCCTATTGAACTCAGGGAATATCATCTTGTTATATATTATTAATTTTATTATCAGAAAGTTAATTTTAAACAGCAAGCTAATAAATAGGAAGAAGATAGAGAGGTTGATGGATTGGAATATTTATGATGTTGAAGAACTCATATTTTTAGATCAATTAAGCATTAAAGTCTATAAGTAAAAACTTCCTTAAATCTACTAGAGCAAAAATATGGGATCCTGGTAACTTTGTGATAGAAAAGGAATTATTTTAAAAAGAAAAGATTCAAAATATGAAATAAAATGGTTTTATCAAATTACAGCAGACAACAGACAAGGAGATATGTTTGGTATTCTTGTATTAGAGAAAAGTTTATTATCCAAAATATAAAAGGAATACCTAACATATTAGTTTCTTATTGCTGTTGTAAGAAACTACCACAAATCAGTGGCTTAAAAACAGCACAAATTTATGATCTTAGAGTTTCATAGGTCAGAAGTCTAAAATGGGTCACACTATGCTAAAACCAAGGTGTCAGCAGGGCTGTGTTCCTTTCTGGAGGCTCTAGAAAAGGATCCACTTTCTTGCTTCTAGAAGCTGCCTGCATTCCTTCCTTCATCTTCAATCCAGCAACTACTGATGGAGTCTTGTGACTTTTTGCCTTCCTTTTCCTTTTCAAGGGCCCCTATAATTGCATTGGGTCCACCCGGAAAAACCAGAATAAAGTTCAGCTAATTAACAATCCTAATTTCATCTGCAACCTTAATTCCCCTTTGCCAAGTAATATAACATACCCACAGGTTCCAGGAATTAAGATGTGGACATCTTTGGAGGGGCCATTTTCTGACTATCACACCTGCCTATCATACCTATGAATCAACAAAAATGATAAAATGACTCATTGCAATAAATGAGAAAAATAAAGAAAAAGCAGATCAATGAAGAAATATTTCAATGAATGCAAAAAATAAATGAGAAAAATAAAGAAAAAGCAGATCAATGAAGAAATAATTCAATATGAATTTCAGTAGTGACCAGAAAAATTCAAATGTGAACAAAAATGGCATATAATATTATAACTATTGCATGAATAAAAAAATAACTATATCAAGTGTAAACAAATCTATTGGGAAAAGGGAACTCATTAGCCCTGTCTAAAAATTGGTATCGTCGCTATTCATTTAAAAAAATGCATTAAATCCTATAAAGATGCACTTTCACTTCTACGTACTTCCTTGCGAAAAAAAATGAAAAAAAGAGAAAAATAAATAAAAAAAATAATAAACTCTTGCAAATATACCCAGGAGATATGTACAAGAATGCTCATGGCAACACCCCTCAATTGAGAATGAATAGAATAAATGTGGCATGATAATCATATGATGGAATACCAGACATTAGCTAAAAAGATGAAATAAGGTCAGCTTTATCAACATGCCTACACGTTAAAAGCCTAACACTGAGGGGAAAAAATGTTGTAGAACAAATATCATGCCACTATTGTAAATTTTAATGTGTGTATAAC
Source organism: Choloepus didactylus (assembly GCF_015220235.1). NCBI lineage: Eukaryota > Metazoa > Chordata > Mammalia > Pilosa > Megalonychidae > Choloepus > Choloepus didactylus. The sequence continues at coordinate 20,717,971 of NC_051311.1, forward strand.
TATTACAAGTGATTATCAAAGGTAAATTGGAAAGATGCACATTAAGTGCAAAGAATGGGATTGGGGAAGAAAGATAAAGGGATAGAAGAAAAAGAAAACAATTAATGTTGGATCTGATGAAATATAGTGTAAGGTTCATGCAGTTGTTCTAATCTCAAAATGCATGGGTAGAAATACTGAATCCACCACTTCCTAGCTCTGTGGCTTTGGGTCTTTAATATCTTCATTTAAGAGAGAAAGAATAGTGCCCACTGTTATGCTTGTAGTGAGGATATACTGTAAAAGTATGTGTAATGGACTTGGGACAGTGTCTGGCATGGTAAGTTCTCAGAACATGTTAGCTGATAGTATTTAGAGGATGATCATACTGTTCCCCCATATGATCACTATGATCAAACTCTGTTTTTGAGGTTCAGCATAAACATAAAACATAATAAGAACAATTGAGTGAGAAAGTTGGAAGATAAAAGATTGTGGTAGGATTGTGGGATATCTGCATGAACATTTTTTATGGTGGAATAGTTCTGAGTGGTACTTTGGGAGTAAGTGGCTATAGTTGAGTGGAGAAGTTTGTTTTTGTGTATAGGGAAGAAAGAAATCAATGATTGGCCACCATAGAGGTCATTAATATGGATGCTGAAATCATAGGACCATGTTAGTAATTAGGCACTTGCCTCATCATCTTTCTCTTTATATTGAGTGCTCAGTGTAGGAAAATTTGTGTCCAAGTAGCTAATAATGAGGGGAAAGAGGAGAAATATCAGGTAGAAGAGATAAAGGCAAATCACTGAATCTTCCATGAACATAAGTTTTCCCATGTATAATTCAGTATAATAGTAACAAGTCAATAGTGTTTGAAATTAGAAATATGTCAAGTTTTTAATTCATTGCTTGACATAGGTAGGTTCCAAAAGACAATAGTCAACATTGTTGTTGCTATTGTTCTTACCGTTCAAAGTATAAACTTCATAACTTCTTTTTTTTAATAATAGCACTATTGAGATGTTTTTCACATAACATAAAATTCATTCTTTTAAAGTATAAAATTCACTGGTTTTAATATATTCACAAAGTTATAAACCATCACCACCTAATTCCAAAATATTTTCATCATTCCCAAGAGAAATTCATGCCCATTAGGAGTCATTCTCCATTCTCCCCTCCTTTCAGCTCCAGGCAATCATTAACCTATTTTTTATCTCTATAATATGCCTATTTGGGACATTTTATATCAATGAAATCATAAAATATTGTTGGGGATTGAATCATGACCCCAAGAAAAGTCATGTTAAAGTCTTAATCTATGTTCCTTAATCTATGTTAAAGTCTTAATCTATGTTACCCATTTGTAAATAGGACCTTTGTGGATGTTATTACTGGTTAAAGTGTTGACTCAGCTATGAATAGGATCTTTGAAGATCCTGTTGGATGAGGCCAAATTGAATCAGGGTGGGCCTTATCTGTATGTTGGGAATCCTTAGAAGGAAAGTAAATTTGGTTGCAGTCAGTAGAATGCAGAGGTCAGAAGAAACCAGAGAATGAAAGAGTCTACCATATGATGGAGACAAAGATGCAAGGCAAGGAACCCCAAGGATTATGGCAAGCCAGCACCAGACTCCAGGGAAAAGCATGGCTGAGATATTGATTTTGGACGTCTAGCCTCCAACACATGAGACAATAAATGCCCATTGTTTAAGTAAACCCAATGTTTGGTAATTTTCACAGGAGACCCAGCAAACTAAGACAAATATATAGCTATGCGTGCTTGGTTTATTTCACTTAGCACAATATTTTCAAGGTTCGTCTATGAGGTAACATTTAATGTCTAATCTTATTCCATTATATGGATATCCCACAATTTGTTTATTCATTTATCATTTGATGGGCAATTGTGTTATTTCCACTTTTTTTCTATTATGAATAAGGCTACAATGAACATTTGAGTACAACTAGATATAGGTTTCCAATTCTTTTGGGTATGACTCTAGGAGTAGAATTGCTGGGTGTGGTGGTTTGGAAAAAAAAAGTTCTCAAATTTAATCCATTCCTGTGGGTGTGACCCTATTAACTGAGGTTACTTCAGTTAAGAAGATATAGCCCACCTCAGTCAGGACGGGTCTTAATCCAATCACTGAAGTCCTTTTTAAGAGAATGAAATTCAGCCTGTGAGAGAAAGAAAGCCACAAGAAGTAAGAAGCTGAAATCAATGAAACTCAGAAGAGAACAGAGACCAGGAGATGCTGCCATGTGACAGAGGAGCCAAGGATCTCCAGCAGCCAGCCCCAGGATGCCAGTCTTAAGGGAGAAAGCATCATCTTGATGACGCCTTGATTTGGACTTTCATTTAGCCTCAAAACCATAAGCAAATAAATTTCCATTGTTTAACCTGATCCATTTCATGGTATTTGCTTAAGCAGCCTGGGGAATTAAAATACTGGGTAACTATGCTTAACTTTTGGAAGGACTGCCAAACTGTTGTTCAAAGAGACAACATCGTTCTACCAGCAAAGTAAAAGTGTTCCAAATTCTTGACATCTTTGCTAGCACACTCTTATCCACCATTTTGATTATAGCCAAACTGTCCTGATTGCTGTAGGCTTTATAGTAAGTTTTATAACTGGGAAGTGTGAGTCCAACATTTTTCTTCTTTTTCAATATTGTTTTTTTTTTTTAGTCTTCATTTTATCGAGCTACATTCACATACCACACAGTCATACAAAACAAATCGTACATACGATTGTTCACAGTACCGTTACATAATTGTACATTCATCACCTAAATCAATCCCTGACACCTTCATTAGCACACACCCAAAAATAACAAGAATAATAATTAAAGTGAAAAAGAGCAATTGAAGTAAAAAAGAACACTGGGTACCCTTGTCTATTTGTTTGTTTGTTTCCTTCCCCTATTTTTCTACTCATCCATCCATAAACTAGACAAAGTGGAGTGTGGTCCTTATGGCTTTCCCAATCCCATTGTCACCCCTCATAAGCTACATTTTTATACAATTGCCTTCAAGATTCATGGGTTCTGGGTTGTAGTTTGATAGTTTCAGGTATCCACCACCAGCTACCCCAATTCTTTAGAACCTAAAAAGGGTTGTCTAAATTGTGCGTAAGAGTGCCCACCAGAGTGACCTCTCGGCTCCTTTTGGAATCTCTCTGCCACTGAAGCTTATTCCATTTCTTTTCACATCCCCCTTTTGGTCAAGAAGATGTTCTCCGTCCCACGATGCCAGGTCTACATTCCTCCCCGGGAGTCATATTCCACGTTGCCAGGGAGATTCACTCCCGTGGGTGTCTGATCCCACATAGTGGGGAGAGCAGTGATTTCACCTTTCAAGTTGGCTTAGCTAGAGAGAGAGGGCCACATCTGAGCAACAAAGAGGCATTTGGGAGGAGGCTCTTAGGCACAATTATAGGGAGGCCTAGCCTCTTCTTTGCAGCAACCATCTTCCCAAGGGTAAATCCTATGGTAGAGGGCTCAACCCATCAAATCACCAGTCCCCGATGTTTGTGGTCATGTTAGCAACCATCGAGGTGGGGTAGGCCAATATCCCTGCATTCTCCACAGGCTCCTCAAGAGGGCTCTACATATTTTTTTTCCTTGTTTTTTTTTTTTTTAACTTTTTTTTCTTTTAAAATCAACTATGAAAAAAATTTAAAAAAAAATTAAAAAAAGAAAACATACAATGAAAGAAGATTTCAAAGAGACCATAATAAGGGAGTAAGAAAAAGACAACTAACCTAACATAACTGCTTTACTTCCAACATGTTCCTACTTTACCCCAAGAAAGTTACCTAACATAGCAACATTTCTGTGAACTTGTTCCTACTATATCCATCAGAAATTAACAGACCATAGTCATTCCTGGGCATCCCCAGAACGTTAAATAGCTTATCTGTTCTTCTTGGATTGTTGTTCCCCCTTCCTTAATTGCTCTCTATTGCTAGTTCCCCTACATTCTACATTATAAACCATTTGTTTTACATTTTTCAAAGTTCACAATAGTGGTAGCATATAATATTTCTCTTTTTGTGCCTGGCTTATTTTGCTCAGCATTATGTCTTCAAGGCTCATCCATGTTGTCATATGTTTCACGAGATCGTTTCTTCTTACCACCATGTAGTATTCCATCATGTGTATATACCACATTTTATTTATCCACTCATCTGTTGAAGGACATTTGGGTTGTTTCCATCTCTTGGCAATTGTGAATAATGCCGCTATGAACATTGGTGTGCAGATATCTGTTCGTGTCACTGCTTTCTGATCTTCCGGGTATATACCGAGAAGTGCAATCGCTGGATTGAAAGGTAACTGTCTATCTAGTTTTCTAAGGAAATGCCAGACTGACTTCCAGAGTGGCTGAACCATTATACAGTCCCACCAACAATGAATAAGAGTTCCAATTTCTCCACATCCCCTCCAGCATTTGTAGTTTCCTGTTTGTTTAATGGCAGCCATTCTAATCAGTGTTATATGGTATCTCATTGTGGTCTTAACTTGCATCTCTCTAATAGCTACTGAAGCTGAACATTTTTTCATGTGTTTCTTGGCCATTTGTATTTCCTCTTCAGAGAACTGTCTTTTCATATCTTTTGACCATTTTATAATTGGGCTGTCTGAACTATTGTCATTGAGTTGTAGGATTTCTTTATATATGCAAGATATCAGTCTTTTGTCAGATACATGGTTTCCAAAAATTTTTTCCCATTGAGTTGGCTGCCTCTTTACCTTTTTGAGAAATTCCTTTGAGGTGCAGAAACTTCTAAGCTTGAGGAGTTCCATTTATCTATTTTTTCTTTTGTTGCTTGTCCTTTGGGTGTAAAGTCTAGGAAGTGGCCGCCTAATACAAGGTCTTAAAGATGTTTTCCTACATTATCTTCTAGGAGTTTTATGGTACTTTCTTTTATATTGAGATCCTTCATGCATTTTGAGTTAATTTTGTGTAGGGTGTGAAGTAGGGGTCCTCTTTCATTCTTTTGGATATGTATATCCAACTCTCCCAGGCCCATTTGTTGAAAAGACCGTTATGACCCAGTTCAGTGACTTTGGGGGCCTTATGAAAGATCAGTCGGCCATAGATCTGGGGGTCTATCTCCAAATTCTCAGTTTGATTCCATTGATCTATATGTCTATCTTTGTGCCAGTACCATGCTGTTTGACAACTGTGGCTTTATAATAAGCTTCAAAGTCAGGGAGTGTAAGTCCTCCCACTTCGTTTTTCTTTTTTAGAGTGTCTTTAGCAATTCGAGGCATCTTCCCTTTCCAAATAAATTTGATAACTAGCTTTTCCAAGTCTGCAAAGTAGGTTGTTGGAATTTTGATTGGGATTGCATTGAATCTGTAGATGAGTTTGGGTAGAATTGACATCTTAATGACATTTAGCCTTCCTATCCATGAACATGGAATATTTTTCAATCTTTTAAGGTCCCCTTCTATTTCTTTTAGTAGAGTTATGTAGTTTTCTTTGTATAGGTCTTTTACATCTTTGGTTTAGTTTATTCCTAGGTACTTGATTTTTTTAGTTGCTATTGAAAATGGTATCTTTTTCTTGAGTGTCTCTTCAGTTTGTTCATTTCTAGCATATAGAAACATTACTGACTTACGTGCATTAACCTTGTATCCCGCTACTTTGCTAAATTTGTTTATTAGCTCTAGTAGCTGTATCGTCGATTTCTCAGGGTTTTCTAGATATAAGATCATATCATCTGCATACAATGACAGTTTTACTTCTTCTTTTCCAATTTGGATGCCTTTTATTTCTTTGTCTTGCCAGATTGGCCTGGCTAGCACTTCCAGCACAATGTTGAATAACAGTGGTGATAGCGGGCATCCTTGTCTTGCTCCTGATCTTAGAGGGAAGGCTTTCAGTCTCTCACCATTGAGTACTATGCTGGCTGTGGGTTTTTCATATATGCTCTTTATCATATTGAGGAAGTTTCCTTCAATTCCTACTTTGAAGTGTTTTTATAAAAAACGGATGTTGGATTTTGTCAAATGCTTTTTCAGCATCTATTGAGATGATCATTTGATTTTTCCCTTTCGAATTGTTAATATGTTGTAATACATTGATTGTTTTTCTTATGTTGAACCATCCTTGCATGCCTGGAATGAACTCCACTTGATCATGGTGTATGATTTTTTTAATGTGTCTTTGGATTCGATTTGCAAGTATTTTGTTGAGGATTTTTGCATCTATATTCATTAGGGAGATTGGCCGGTAGTTTTCCTTTTTTTGTAGCATCTTTGCCTGGTTTTGGTATTAGATTGATGTTAGCTTCATAAAATGAGTTAGGTAGTGTTCCATTTTTTTCAATGTTTTGAAAGAGTTTGAGTAAGATTGGTGTCAGTTCTTTCTGGAAAGTTTGGTAGAATTCCCCTGTGAAGCCATCTGGCCCTGGGCATTTATTTGTGGGAAGATTTTTGATGACTGATTGGATCTCTTTGCTTGTGATGGGTTGGTTGAGGTCTTCTATTTCTTCTCTGGTCAGTCTATGTTGTTCATATGTTTCCAGGAAATTGTCCATTTCTTCTACATTATCCAGTTTGTTGCCATACAGTTGTTCATAATATCCTCTTATAATTTTTTTAATTTCTTCAGGATCTGCAGTTATGTCACCTTTTTCATTCATTATTTTGTTTATATGGGTCTTCTCTCTTTTTGATTTTGTCAGTCTAGCTAGGGGCTTGTCAATCTTGTTGATCTTCTCAAAGAACCAACTTTTGGTGATATTTATCCTCTCTATTGTTTTTTTGTTCTCTATGTCATTTATTTCTGCTTTAATCCTTGTTATTTCTTTTCTTCTACTTGGTTTAGGATTGGTTTGCTGTTCATTTTCTAGCTTCTTCAGTTGATCCATTAGTTCTTTGATTTTGGCTCTTTCTTCCTTTTTAATATATGCATTTAGTGCTATAAATTTCCCCCTTAGCACTGCTTTTCCTGCATCCCATATGTTTTGGTATGTTGTGTTCTCATTTTCATTCGTCTCTATATATTTAGCAATTTCTCTTGCTATTTCTTCTTTAACCCAGTGATTGTTTAGGAGTGTGTTGTTTAACCTCCAGGTATTTGTGAATTTTCTAAGTCTCTGATGGTTATTGACTTCTAATTGTATTCCATTGTGGTCAGAGAATGTGCTTTGAATAATTTCAATCTTTTTAAATTTATTGAGGCTTGTTTTACATCTTGGCATATGATCTATTCTGGAGAAAGTTCCATGAGCACTAGAAAAGTATGTGTATCTTGGTGATTTGGGATGTAATGTTCTGTATATGTCTGTTAAATCTAATTCATTTATCAGATTGTTTAGATTTTCAGTTTCCTTATTGGTCTTCTGTCTGGTTGATCTATCTATAGGAGAGAGTGATGTGTTGAAGTCTCCCACAATTATTGTGGAAACATCAATTGCTTCCTTTAGTTTTGCCAGTGTTTCTCTCATGTATTTTGTGGCACCTTGATTGGGTGCATAGACATTTATGATTGTTATTTCTTCTTGTTGAATTGCCCCTTTTATTAGTATGTAGTGGCCTTCTTTGTCTCTCGAAACATCCCTGCATTTAAAGTCTATTTTATCTGAGATTAATATTGCTACACCTGCTTTCTTTTGGCTGTAGCTTGCATGAAACATTTATTTCCATCCTTTCATTTTCAATTTCTTTGTGTCCCTGTGTCTAAGGTGAGTCTCTTGTATGCAACTTATTGATGGTTCATTTTTTTTGATCCATCCTGAGAATCTATATCTTTTAATTGGGGAGTTTAATCCATTTACATTCAACGTTATAACCGTGAAGGCATTTCTTGAATCAGCTATCTTATCCTTTGGTTTATGTTTGTCATATATATTTTTCCCCTCTCTCTATTAATATCCTTTATTGTACCCATACCGAATCTCTTTAGTACTGAGCCTTTCTCCATGTCTCTCTCTCCTTTCTTTGTTTCTCTGTCTGTAAGGCTCCCTTTAGTATCTCCAGTAGGGCAGGTCTCTTGTTAGCAAATTCTCTCAGCATTTGTTCGTCCGTGAAAAATTTAAGCTCTCCCTGAAATTTGAAGGAGAGCTTTGCTGGATAAAGTATTCTTGGTTGGAAATTTTTCTCACTCAGAATTTTAAATATATCATGCCACTGCCTTCTCACCTCCATGGTAGCTGCTGAGTAGTCACTACTTAGTCTTACGCTGTTTCCTTTGTATGTGGTGAATAGCTTTTCTCTTGCTGCTTTCAGAACTTGCTCCTTCTCTTCCGTGTTTGACAGTGTGATCAGAATATGTCTCAGAGTGGGTTTATTTGGATTTATTCTATTTGGAGTTCGCTGGGCATTTATGATTTGTGTATTTATGTTGTTTAGAAGATTTGGGAAATTTTCCCCAACAATTTCTTTGAATACTCTTCCTAGACTTTTACCCTTTTCTTCCTCTTCTGGAACACCAATGAGTCTTATATTTGGATGTTTTATATTATCTATCATATCCCTGAGGTCCGTTTTGATTTTTTCAATTTTTTTCCCCATTCTTTCTTTTATGCTTTCATTTTCCATTCTGTCATCTTCCAGGTCACTGATTCGTTGTTCAACTTCCTCTAATCTTGTACTATGAGTGTCCAGAATCTTTTTAATTTGGTCAGCAGTTTCTTTAATTTCTATAAGATCATCTATTTTTTTATTTAGTCTTGCAATGTCTTCTTTATGCTCTTCTAGGGTCTTCTTGATATCCTTTGTATCCTATACTATGGTCTCATTGTTCATCTTTAGTTCTTTGAGTAGCTGCTCTAGGTGCTGTGTCTCTTCTGATCTTTTGATTTGGGTGCTTGGGCTTGGGTTATCCATATCGTCTGGTTTTTTCATATGCTTTATAATTTTCTGTTGTTTTTGGCCTCTTGGCATTTGCTGAACTTTATAGGGTTCTTTTAGGATTTGTAGACCAATTGAAGTCCTTATCTCTAATTTATCAAATCTACAGCTTCCTGGAGTACACTTTCTCTAACTAACCAGCAGGTGGCGTCCACGAACCACCTGTTCTCCACAAGCCAGTTCTCCCCTGCTTTGCCTTTTTAGTGAGTGGGGGAGTGAGTCTTGTGGGGTCCAATTGGTGTACCAAGCTTGCGTGTGTATTTGGTGTTGCCCGCCCTGTACATGGGGCGTGTTTCTGGGCGGTCAGGGAGGGGGGGTGGCTCTAACAATCAAATCTCCCTGGTGATCCTGGAGTTTTAAAGCTGCTGCAATAGTCTAATCCTTCAGTTCAGTCCTGCCACAGTTTGTCTCTGCCACTGACCCATAAGTCCTTGGTATTGGCTTATGGCTCCTGAGAGTTGTGAGTGGGTCCCTCTTCCAGGCCGTGCACCCCCTGGTCCTCTGTTGAGGGATGACTGTGCTATGTCACAGGTGAGTGCCGTCCCCCCAGGGCAGTTCTGGGCTGCTGGGCTGTGTAGGGAGGCTCCCAGTCTGCTATTACTTAAGCTTGTAACTGATGATCCTCTGAGACTCCTTGAAGATGACTGAGTGACAACTTCTGCCAGAATTTGTCATGTCGCTTATTCTCTCTTTGCCTAAGATTTCTCATTTATCTGGTATCCGCGAGCCAGCCGCCGCTGGCACGCTCCCGTCCTTCTCCCCCTCCCCAAAGAGGGGACGCGTGGGCACAAGCGATCACCAGTAGCAGGTTCCACGCCTCGGGGGAACCCTGCGCGTCCTGGGCCAGGATGGCGACCCACTCCTGCCAGCTGTGAAGCAGGTAGCGAACACAACGAACTCAACAGAGAAACAGCTGTGGCAGCCCTTCAATATTGTTTTTACTATTCTGGGACCCTTGCATGTTCATGACTTCATATTAACTGAAAAGCCTTATTTGGATTGTTGTAATTTACATCCAAAGAAATAGGTATGTTCTGCAGCTGGAGGGATATATTGATCGTCCGTGACAATCCCCATTTATGGCTAATGCCTCAGCATAATTATTAAAATGAGCCATCCTTTTACTCCCACCTATTTCAGATGATAAAGTAGTTGGTCATCTTCATTTTAAATCATGTGAGAGCTGCAAAGTCCTAGGTTTACCAAATGGGGAACTTAGTCTGCCAGAGAACAATCCATAAATCCATTGCAATTCCATAAAACTATTTAAATTTCCTTTCACTTCAACTTTTTAAGATAAACTTATCAATCACTTTCAATGTCAAATTTTCTCTCATAGAGTATAAATGAGTTTAAAAACATCATTTTCCTCTACTTTCTTTCTCTCTTTCTTTGGGCAAAGTGACAAAACATGGAGAAAGAATCCTTATTTGATTTCTTTTTTTCCCCTTCCCTAATGTTATTACATTTGAAAACTATTAAAAATATTATTTCTCATTAAATATTTTCTTACTACTGCTGTGAGAATTTATATTACAATATATAAATTTAGCAAATAAAATTGTAAATAATACCCAATGATACTCAATAATAAGTAATACCAGTAAAATTCTAGCATTGATTTAGTCAAGTATTATGTAGCAACATTGACAATAAAAATAAATTTGGCTAAGGAGCAAACATATAATTGAGAATTTAAAGTAAGTAAAGAAAGAAGCACACTCAAAGCAGAGTATGAGAATAGTTGTTTGGAGATGTGGAACAAAGAAGAGATTGGAAAATTTATAACCACAGGATTTATATCTAGGTTGTTTGTTTTTACTCTGAACTTTGAAGATTAAAACTTGATGTGGGCCTAGGAAAAACATGGAAAAATTATTCATATGTGTATACATGTCTACATATGTGTGTGTGCTTGTGTACACACACACACATTCTCTCTTCTAATCCATTAACTTTGACAGTTTTCATGAAATAAAATCAGAGAAGAAACATTTGAAAACCTGCTAAATATTTTAATTGTAGGTGGGTTATTGCTTTCTTATCTGTCTTTGGACATTTGCTGATAAAAAGCAGGTTTCCTCAATATAAATAAACTAAGCTAAGTCAGAAAACACTACAAAGCAATTTTCTATGTCCACTGAAATGTCAGGTGTTAAGGCTGAATCAGGTTAAATAACGTCAAACCTGTTCTACTGTGTGGGGAGAGACAATTTGAGCAATGGATCACCATCAGTTGTGACTCAACTTGATGCATATTCAAAATTACGATTTGTGATCATTGTATTTATCTTAAAGGTCCAAAACATACTTACTTAATGCAAAAGTCTGCTTTACTTAAGTTGACAAGTACTTTAACATGAAATAATAAAGAAAAGGGAAAGGATACATTAATATTTTACACTTTCTCTTTTTTTGTATCTACCTGTAGGGATATTTCGGTCCTGTGTTTCAGACAAATAAAATTAAATGACAATTTCTCAACAAGGTCAAGAATGAAGGTGATCCATAGTTGGAGAATACTGAAGAATCAAGTCATACACTATAGTAAACTCTCAAATTTCCTTTCTTCAAATGTCCTTCTGTTTGCATCTCCAGGCGTTAGCTCCCAAATCTCTCTCCAAAAGTCTCCTTCAGCTGCTCTTGTGGTGTTTTGTCCTCCCTTAGTTTCTCTGGAGCTAACTCTGGGCTACAGTCTCAAAGCATCAGCAAATGCATAGGAATTGAATATGCCTTAAGGTCCATAATTTGCAGGTTAAAGTTCACTTCTAAATCAAATGATTTATCTCTCTCTCTCTCTCTCTCTCTCACACACACACACACACACACACACACACACATACACACACACACACACACACACACACACAAACTTTTCCTTTATGAGGGGACATGTATAGAAGGGGAAAAGGTTTAGTTTCCAGAATTTGTATCATTATGTTGACTGTTTCAAAGAAATAGAGTTTGGGTCATCTAGTTTAATGCCATTTATGATGTAAGAAGGATTGGGAAAGAGTAAAGAGGATGAAAAGAATGTTATGGGAATAACCTGGAAAAAGGGGACTTTCTGAAGTTATCATATAAATAAGAGAATAAAAAATAGTGTGCTAGGTTGGATGTAATATTTTGCTCAAAATGAATAAAAAAATCACTTTATTATTCAACCTGTTTTGAGAAGTATGACATTCCACTTGAATAAAATATTCTTCACCCTAAAATATATCATATGAATAAATTATTATGGAACTATGTACTTAGAATAAATGTCTCTTGGACAAAATAGAAACAGCTCAATTATAAATAGAATCTTCTATTCAAGCAACAAAATTAGCACTTATAATATGAAGACCACTGCATTAAAACACAGCAATTATAAAGGTGTAGTTCTTACCAGCAAATAGATTTGTGGTAAAATTGCACTAGTCTCAGCTATTTGTTCATGATGGAAAAGACTCACATGTGAAAATGTGGGAAGTAATAATAGCTATTCCTTTTTATTTTGACATATAATTGTGAGATATAATACCATTCACTGCAACTGGAAACAAAGGCATCTTTTTTTCCCCATCTTTTGCAATTGCTTCATGAATCAGAGAACAGTGGTAGGTTACAAAAGTAATAATAATAAAAATGTACCATAAATTTCTCTAACCAATTACCATATTTCATGCCTTGTTATTAAACGGGACTTTGAATTTTTCCACTTAGGTAGAAACATGAATTTTTGTTGTATGAAAGTTCTCTTATTCAAATGCATTGCAATATGATCTATTGGATGTAAGATTCCATAAACGGACTTGCATCATTTGTGATAATAATGGCTGAAGCTGAAATGCGAATAGTGGTCCTTCAGTCCTTCTTTTCCCAACCTCCTACATTTCACAATGCTCGGGAAAAGCACTATTATCACAAACGGTGCAAGACCCCTTCTTCCCCTTCAGCACTTTTTCTGAACCATTATCTAGGAGAAATGGATCCAGGATCCTGTTTCTGATTTGTGGTGCTCCAGGGACAGATATCAATCTATGTGGCAAAAGATATGATATGACATTGCTGGTTCTTTTTAGTAACCTTTTGCTCATCCTCATGCACCACAACCTATAAAGAGAAATTATCTATCATTCATGCAGGAAAATAAAATTTCTTTGGCAATTAATTTTAAAGCATCTTTTCTTACAGAATATTACAGAGGGGACAGTCTGTGACACAGTGGATAATGTTTTAAACAATGTTCTTGAAGCAAATGAGTAAAGGTTTCAAAAATAGTATACTGGCACTTGTAATTTTAATAAATTCCTGTGGTGAATGTAATGTTTGCCAGAGTTTTAAAACTGCTACAATAGATGCTTGATAAATGCTTACTGGTTGAATGAATTTTAAAAAAAAAAAAAAAAAAAAAAAAACTCCTCAGATTACTTACACATGACAAAATTAGGAAATGTAAGATATCACTACAGAAACAGTCCCTATAGAAGCAGTAACATCTAAGATGAAAATCTGAACATGAAATGAACAATTGATATTCCAATCTACAGCTGATACACTTAAAGATTTCCAGACAATGATTTATGCCAATAAATTTTCATGCCTGAAATTTTTGGTTACAGCCTGTTTCGGTAAGGACAGCAAACTAATAATGGCTTTTATATTTTTAATGGTTAGTAAAAGAAAACAAAGACTAATATATGACAGTGGCCGAAATTATTTACTATTTGCTTCTTTACAGGAAACATTTACTAGTCTCTGATTTAAGGGAAATGTTTTACTTTAATTGTACCACGAAATTACTTTTGGAATGATTATAGTAATATATGATAGATGGGGAATCTCACTAGAGAAATGTAAAGTATAAAAATAAATGGAAATTCTAGATCCTGAAAAAGGTAATATTTGAACTGATTACTGAACTTGCAGATCAATAATAGAAATTATCCAGTATGAACAACAGAGAGAAAAATATTAATTTAAAAAAATTAAAATGAGGTAGATATGGCCTCACATCTATGTAAAAATGTCCACATCTTCATCAGCAGGACAATGCCCCAAGAAGGTAGAAAGGTAACAGCCGGAGGTGATGTCTTCAGAAATACCACATCCACTGGAAACTTTATTCAATAAACAACTTTTCCACATCAGCTCCATCCAGGAATATTGATATCCATATTATCAGTGAATATCAGTCTAAATCTACTGCAGCTAGAATGTTCCTATATGTCTTTGGGATTTGGAGACATTAGCTCTCTTTCCTACTGAGAATTGAAGTAAGACATTATAGACAAGTATCTCTTGAAAAGCATGAAATGGTATGCAATTAATTTAAAACTATTTATAGATGACGTTCTGTATGTAAATCACTTTATTATAAGCTGGAGATTCAGTGGTTCATTAAAAAAATGACATGGTACTGGTCTTAATGGAGCTTACCATTTAATGAGAGAGATAAATATTGATTGGAGAGTCACACAAATGTGTGAAAAAACATGATGTTATTGAAACATAATAGAGAGAACTCAGATTACACCTCCCTGAGAAGTGGTGATTGATATGAACAGGAGGAAAATCAGGAAATAGAAGATTGAGAAAGCACAGTGATTACATGGATGAAGGAAGTGGGGAGTCCATTCCAAGCAGAGGAAAGAACTGGATGCTTTAAAGTCATTAAAAAATGGTCATGACAACTTCAATGCAGTGAGCCTGAGAGTGAGTGCATTATGGTAGATAGGAGCACTTTAACCTTGAGGGCAGTCTTGTAAACTATGATAAGGATTCTGTCATTTATTCTGTATAATGAAAGGCATGATGTATTTTAAGAGAAATGGTGACATAATTTGATTTAGATCTTTAAAATATCAACTGCCACGTGTCTTCTATGTAGAAAGTGAAATAGATTCAAGGATGCCAGTTGGGGAAGACGCAATTGATGAAATGGAAGATGTAGGGAAGTATGAGCCTTCTAGAGATATTTGCAAGTTAGAATTGATAAGACCTGGTGAGGAATAGGGTGGTTTTAAGGAAGACTTTCAGGTATAAGATTGAGTTAACTAAGAGAACAGAAAGATTTTGTTGGGACAGATGTGGCTTTCGAATAGCTTGAATATAAGGTGTCTCTGATACTTTGAAGTGTAAGCAGGCAGTTAGCTGTATGGATATGAATTTCATAGGAGTGTTTAGGACTGGAAATATTTATAACAAAATAATCTGCAAATAGTAGTATTACAAGCCATGTACGTGGATGAAAAAATCGAAAAATAAACTTAATGAAGAAAAGAGAAAAGGGCTAAGACAAAGCCTGAGGGAATCTAACATTAACGGTTAGATAGAGAAGACTGAGTCTGAAAATTAGTGACAGTAATGACTAAAGAGATTGGAGAGAATCAATTATAAAAGCTAACAAACAAGAATCCTTTACGGGGGAAATGGTCAACTATTAAATTTTCTAAAGGGGGAAGTGAGAAGAAATATGAAAATGTATATTGTGGTCACTGGTAACTTTAGCTAGAACTATAGTGTTTGCATGATGTAAGCCAAAGTCAGAATGAAAAAAAAAAAAAAGTTTTGGTGGAAGATGAGGGTCTTTTGTTAAGTTTCATGGTATTTGACTCCTTTCACTATTGTTATAACTGCCCTCTGAAGCTGGAACCAAATAAACCACATCAGATGAAATTTGTGTTGAAGAGTTTCACCTGTGGTAGGCATTATTTATTTATTTAGAGAATGTCTCTATTTCACTTTCTTGGGAAACTCTGGAGAATATAAAGTGAAGATTACATTAAATTATTACCTATAACTGGGAAAATATTCTTAATCTATCATCTTAATGTACTGAGTTAATAGCTATTCTTCCTTCTATTAAGAAATTTATATTAACATTCTGACTCAATATATCTGCAATTATACTTTTTGTTTAAATTTTATTTTAATTCTTAATTACAGTTTCAGAAAGAAACTTGTGGTTTTCTAAAGTTCTAAAGTAATTTTTTATAAATTAAGTTTTAGCCAATAATTATAAGATGAACGAGCTCATATGTACATGTAAAGGATGATATGATCAAGGTACATTGTTGGTATAAAAATGATATACGTCACACACACACACACACAAAAACTGTGTGAAAGTAAAGGCTGAATTCTGGAGAAAGACAGGACTGACAAGTCTGAGAATTAATTAATCCAGTATCTCATTTTTCAGGGCCTAGCAAGCAACATCTTGCGATACTGAGATCAGTGTTTTTCCCAGGAAACTATTCTACAATTTGCATAAGAGCACCAATTTAAACATTAAGCTTTAATCCATGAATAAGGAAACATTATATTCCACAATTTTTCCATAAATATTTCAGGAATTTTAGTTAATTTTATGGCTATAAACATTTAAGATTTTTCCCATCTAGAGGGGTGAAATGAATTACGTTTTTACAACACTCTTATTCTTTCAACATGTGGATAAGAGGAGCTTATTTCCCTTCTGCTCCTTGATGTGTATTTATATGGCCTCAAGTGGAATATTGCTACCTTATATTTCATTATCATTTGGAAAAACAAGATAATCATTATCAGGGGAAGGGGGAGAGAGGGCACTTGGGTTGCTGACCCATTGCCGGGAACAAGCTTATGTATATACAAGGAACTCTCTCACCACTCACCACATATGTTACAACATCCTGACAAGAGGAATCACATAAAGTTTGTAATTTCCAATAGTTTTGTTGGGTATTACTGTCAACTGCACTTGTGTACGTGTTTATGTGTGAGTGTGCATATTGTATGTGTATAAGAAAGAGAGAGTTTACCACCCTTAATAAACATATAGAATCAGACTCTTTAGTTCATGAAAATCCATTATTCTACAAGCATGGTAAAATTGAGACCCAAATTTTATATATATGATTTTTTATTTTTAATAAATTTCATTGAACAGTTTTAAGGTTGGAAAGCATAAATTAATTAATGTTATAAAATGTGAAATAAATGATTTCAAAATAGGTAAATAATTCTGTAAAAAAATGGTTAGTAGCTATATATATATACAGATGTATGACTTTTAATTTTTACAACTGCTCTATAAGTACTAATATCCCTATTTTAAAAATAAGGAAATTGAAAAGGTTATGAGTTCTAAAATCTATTACTTGCAAAAAGCATCTGATTTTATCATAATACAGAATTTTCATGAAAATCTTGATATTTTTAGAATAAGCAACTAATTTATATTATGAAGTATTCAAAACACATCTCAGAAGAATGAATAATATTGTCCAAAGGTATTTGTTTATTATGACCAATTTCTTGTTTTACATTATCAATGACATACCATGAAACTCAATTAATACCAAGACACAGTAAGGCAAACAGAAAATACCAGTGGCACAGATTTCTCTCCTTAATGTCAGGAGATTAATTTTGTAGGTACTGAAAGATCTTTGAAAAAACTAGATCAAATACTTTATGAAAATAATTCATGCCCAGTTTTTCAATGGAAGGTCATTTATGCTAGCAATGTTTTTCTTTGTTTGTTTGTTTGTTTTCTGGTTTTGCCTGTGTCTGATTCTATGACTCTCCAGTACAAACTATGTTGGTCTTATTAATGATATTGCCCAGTCAAAACCATTCTCTCAGGCTAGCAAGGCACTCTTCTTTTTCTTATATTGCAGTACATCCAGTAAGATGAAAACTCAAGTTTTGTCTTCTAAAACACTGTTCCTAATAAGTATTTAATACTAGATAAAATGCTATGGAGGTTTTACCACAATTTTATTAACACAGTAGTTACCCTTGAAAAAGAATTCTAAAGCCTCCGTAAGTTTTTCTATCATAACCCACTTTTAATAATAAATATGCATGCATGAGTTCCTCAATTATTAAAATATGTGTTTATTATGAAATACTAGAAAGCATGAGGAAGAAAAAATATCCTGTAACTTCACCTTCTAGAGATAGCATTAGTAAAATGAACACCTGTTTCTGTTTGATAATGCTGCTGTTATGCAAAATACCAGAAATGGATTACTTTTATGAAGGGGATTTATTAAGTTACAAATGTACAGTTCTAAGGCCATAAAAGTGTCCAAACCAAGGCATCAACAAGAGGATACCTTCAATGAAGAACAACTGATGGTTTCTGAAACACCTTTGCTAGCTGGGAAGGCTCATGGCTGGCAGCTGCTGGTCCTTTGCTCGCAGGTTGTGTTTCAAAAAGGCTTTCTCCAAAATGTCTCTCTCAGCTGCTCTCCCTCTTAGCCTCACCAGGGCAAACCCTGCAGTTCATCTCTTAGCTTAGCATCTTCAAATGTCCTTCTGTCTGCATCTCCAGGCGTTAGCTCCCAAATGTCTCTCCAAAAGTCTCCTTCAGCTGCTCTTGGGGTATTTTGTTCTCTCTTAGCCTCTCTGGAGCAAACTCTGGGCTACAGTCTCAAAGCATCAGCAAGCTTCCGGGTCAGCTCTTCGCTTGTCTCTTAAATACTCCAGTGAATTCATCAAGACCCACCCTGAAAGGGCAGGGCCATACCTCCATGGAAATAATTTAATCAGAGTTTTCACCCACAGTTGAGTGGGTCACATCTCCTTGAAAACATTCAATCAGAGGTTTCACCCTAATCAACAGCCCAATCAGTCTGTCTGCACAAGATTGTAATAAAGAATATGGGCTTTTCTGGGGGCACATAATATATCCAAACCAGCACAACACCTATGCAAGCAACTTTAAAACAGAATCCTATGCTGCATTGTATTATAATTATATGAACATTTTTCCTTGTTACCAAATGTCATATAGTCTTCTAAATTCTCACTTTCTTATTTTATCATAATTTAAATAACCAATTTTCACTGTTAGGCATATAGATTATTATTTATTTTACTCATATTATAAAACATGATAAATTTCCTTTAATATAAATCATTATGCTATTTCTTATCATTTCCTTATGGTGAATTCCTAGAAACAGTATTGCTAGGTCAAAAGGTTTGAACATGAATTGTTTCTATGTATATTGACAACTGCTACCCATAAAGTTCACATTAATTTGCAGCTTTGCCATCATTATATATGTGTCCATTTTCCTGCATTTTTACTATCATGGGTCATTATCCTTAGTCACATCTGTTTACTGGTAAAAATTATGTTTTACTGTTGTTTTAATTTGATCTTTTATTGCTAGTGCAATAGGATATTTTTATGTGTCTACTTATTTGCTTTTCTTTTTTGAATTGTGTGTACTTTGACCATCTTTTATTGTAGTGTTGACATTTTTCTCACTGACTTATATGGGATTTAAATAAATGAAGATGGCTGACACTTTCTGTCATGTGCATTTGAGATTCATTTTACATTAATCTTTGCATGCAGGGACAAAGTACAAAAAGTCAGGAAATAGGTATGCTGGAATCCATTTGCAAATAACTAGGATAAAATATTTAAAGATTCTTCTCTTTGAAAAAAATAAACAACCTTGCCTTTGAAAGCTCAGAAACATGAATTGGAAAATGAATGTTAATACATTTTTAACAATCTTTTCCAGGATATTTTAAAGGCCAAAATCACTTGATAAGTATTGATAATATTAACAGTATTGTATTAGGATTCTTAAGAGAAACAGAACTGACCAGGATATATATATATATATATATATCATAGGAATTGGCTCATAGGACTGTGGAGATATGCATTTCTGAAGTCTGAGGGCAGGCTGTAAATTGGAAAATGAAAGGAGAAGCTGGCTGGGTGAAGTAGAGAAAGAAATTCTTTATGACTGGTAAAATCCTCAGTTTCTGATTGGATGAGGACACTCTTCTGATTGCTAAAGGCAATGCCCTTTGTTGATTGCAGATGCCAACAACCATAGATGCAAACAACTGATGAATGATTTAAATCCATCTATGAAATACCCTTCCAGTAACAATCAGGCCACTGCTTGCTTGACCAAGAAATGGACACCATAAACTAGCCAAGCTGACATATGAAATTAACCATCACAGATAGTTAACATTTAATGAGTGTTGACTATGTGTAAGGAACTGTGCCAAACACTTTATATCCTCAATGCTACCTCATAAAGCAGGTAATCTTTCTTAATCTCCATTTAAAGGCAAAGAAACTGATACCTAAAGTAACTGACATAGGATCATAAAGCTAGTAGATGTTCAACCACATTTTACTCCACCTCAGAAGACAATTTTTTTTTTTGTCTTTAAAATTACCTTCTATTGTCAAGGAAGAAAGAGATTTTCTAAAGTAAAGGGATAGAATTAATATATTATGTTTAACATTGTGAAATTACCCTTTTTGTAGGTCAACATTGTTCAAATATTAGCAGGTTTACAAGGTTCAAACTAATTCTTTTTGGAACTGTAAGAAACTACAGAAAAAGACTATGTGCAAACAAATTGTAAAATATAATTTATTACAGAAAAGCCATTATTAAAGTTGAATTGATGTATTTGCAGAAGGCAAAACTGACATTCACAGAGTTTAAGCACATTTTCAAGCACTTGCAACAAATTAGACTTTTAGAATGACTACACCATTATGAATGTTTGAATATTAAAAGACGTAAATATTTTTATTCTCTTCATCATATAGGTAGACTTTTTCCCCCATCATTCTCAGAATTTCTCTTTGTTATGTCTCCTCTCTCTTTGGCAACCCACCACTCTTCCTGAATCTCTTTTTCTTTCTCTCTTTCTTCCTCTGTTTCTCTTTTCATTTCTCTAAAGGTTTACTGAGAAAGTGCTAGGTACTATGCTTAATGCAAAATTCTCAAAGGTACTGGTGAATGATGCAGTCCTTTCTTTAAGGCGTTTAACAGTTTATTTCCATACAACATGAAATAACTTGACAGGGCCCTTAGAATAATCTTGGATGAGGCAGGGAGGCTTTTCTACAGGAGGTGACTTTGAAGTTGAGAAGTTCAAGGAGGTGGAGCTGAAGCAGAGCATGGCAGCCTCATTGAATTAAGGAGGAAGAGATTAGCATTCAGGATTACTGAGGTGGTTGAAATTTGTGGGTCCAGGGATTGGAGACAGACAATGACAATTGCATTTAATAGCATATACATATATGCTCTCTCTCTCTCTCTCTCGCTCTCTCTCTCTCTCTCTCTCTCTCTCTCTCTATATATATATATATATATATATATATATATGAATTAAATTTTTAATTAAAAACTTTCTCATAAAGAAAACTTTATGTTCTATCAAATATTTAAGAAAGAAATAATACCAATCTCCAATCTCATTCAAGCTCTTTAAACTGATAGAGGAGGAACACTTCCCACTCATTTTATGTGTTTAACATAAATCTGAGTCCAAAATTTGACAAAGAAATTTTAAAAATAAATTACAGACAAATATATCTTATGAACATATACAGAAAAATCTTAACAAGACATTGGCAGATTAAATCCAGCAACATGTAAAAATAAAATACATCTTATGAGACTGAAAAGAAAAACCATAGACTGGGGGAAAATATGTGCAAAACACATATCTGATAAAGGACTTATAACCAAAATAGTCTTAAAACTCAATAATAAAAACAAAATGCAACCCAATTATAAAATGGGCAAAAGAACTGACTAGACACCCACCAAAGAAGACATAGTGATGGCAAATAAGCATTAAAAAAAATTCTCAACATCAGATGCCATTAGGGAATTGCAAATTCAAATGAGATACCATGGCATACCTATTAAAATCGCTAAAATTCTAAACATTCACAACACAAAATGCTGCAAGGATGTGGAGGAACAGAAATTTTCATTTGTTGCTGGTGGAAATGCAAAAGGTTAAAGCCACTTTGGAAGAGAGTCTGGCAATTTCTTACTAAGCTAAATATAGGCTTATCACAGTATGGAGCAATTGAACTTCTAAGTGTATATACCCAAATGAGTTGAAAACCCTAACCCTAACCCTAACCCTAACCCTAACCCACACATAGACATGCATGCAAAGTTTATAGCCAGTTTTATTCATAATTGCCAAAATTTAGACACAACTAAGATTTCCTTAAAAAAGAGAATGGATAAATAAACCATGATAAAACCATACAATGGAATATTATTATAATAAAACGAAATGAGCTATCAAGCCACAAAAAAGGAATGGAAGATCCATAAATGGATATTGAAAAGTGAGAGAAGTCAGTATAAAAAAGCACTTTTAGGGTGGTGAAACTAATCGGTATGATTCTGTAAGATGGTTACATGACATTATGCATTTGCCAAAACCTATAGAACTGCACATCACCAAGAGTAAAACCTAATGTAAACTATGGACTTTAGCTAATAATAATATGTCAATATTGATTCATCAATTGTTAACAAATGTACCACACTAATGCAAAATGCTAATAATGAGGGGAAGGAATATATAGGAATTTTCTGTACGTATTTCTGCTAAATATTTATGTAACCCTAAGAATGCTCGAGAAAAAAAAAAGACTTTTAAAATTAAAAAAAAAAACTGATAGCAAATACAATCCAACAAAGCAAATGAAGATTCCTTCTGATAAACAAAATTTATTTCAAAAATGCAAAGTTGAGTCAATATCAGGAAATCTGTTTATGCACTTAGCTAAATCACATTAAAGTAGAACCATCGCAAAAGCATATTAACAAATACCAAAGAAGCATTTGATAAAACCTTGTTATTTCTAAGGAAAAATATTCACATTAAGTAAATAGAAATAGAATATTATTTAAATGTAATGAAAATGATCTGGAAAAAGAGCAGAAAACATTCTAAATTAGCAAAAGCACAGACAGTATTTCTGCAATTACAAAAATTCAATTATTAATGAGTGCATCGAATATAGGAAGCACCCTAAATAAACATATATCGACACATATATCAATACTAAGATTAAAAAATACATCATGACCATTTGGCTTTTACCTCATAAATGCAAAGTTGTTTCACATTCACAAATCAAAGCAATTCACCATATTGAGAGATCAAAAGAGAATAGTCATATGATCAGCATAATAGCTGCAAAAATAGATGTGAGAAAAGCATCTGACAAAATCCAACAAACATGATAAACAGTCCAAGCAAACCAGGAACAGAAGGAAATTTTCTCAACCGATAAAAGGCACCAAATGTGCTAACATTTTGCTTAAGATCAGAAGCATGACAAGGATGTGGACTCTAAGCACTGCTATACAACATTGTGTTAGAGGTCCTTGACAATGCCATAAGGCAAGATAAAGAGAAAACATCATAGCGATGTTTTTGGTTTTTGCTTACAGCAAATACCATACAATGGGTTGGGTTGGCTTAAACAATAGGAATTTATTGGTTCAAGGTTTTAAGGCTAGGAGGAGTCCAAAACTTCAGTAAAAAGGACTAGGTAAAATTTTCTATTCTCAGAGGTCACTATCATTTACATATAAAATTCTTAGAAGTCTACAAAATAACTGCCAGAACTAATAAGTGAAAATCACATGGTTACAGGATACAAAATCAAGAAACAAACATCAATTGTATTCTTATACTTTAGCAGGAAACAGAAACAGAAAGTTAAATATAAGGAAATCTTTTAATACCATTTAGAGTAGCATAAAAATCATAGAGTATTTGTGGTAAATTTAACAAAAGTTTTGCAAAACCTCTACACTAAAAACTACAACACATTGAAGAGAGAAATTAAAAAACTATATGAATTAAAAAATATATCATGTTCATGGATTGGAAGATTCAATGTCGTTAAGGTGTCAAGTATGTTCATTTCGGTTATATATCTGGGGATAGGGAAAAGACCACTGCTGGGTTCCATGGACTCAGTGAACTCACTATGTGATAGTCCTGATCCCCCTATTTCCTACTCTAAGAAGGTCCCACAATTAGTGCTTCAGGTCCTCAGGTAGCAAAGCAAATTGGACTTATAGCCAATATGTCTGGCTATTCTCCAGTGTATGGTTACTCATGAAAATTCCATTTGTTCCTTTGGAGAAGTACTATTTAGTGTGATATGTCAGGTTCTTTCCTCATGGAGACCCAATCTTTCCTTCAGACATTGGGTTCCAAATCTGAATCTGGCTCAATTCTAGAAACTGGAAAAAGACCCCAACTTTGTTTTGGGATAGTGGCTCTCAGTCACCTGAACATCAAGACTTGATTTATTTTCATTGTATAGAATTATCAGTAGTCTTAATACTTACAGAATATATAAAATTGAATATTAATAATATCTATAGAATTCTGCAGGTCATGCTCCCAAGCTGTATCTCTGATTTTGCATTTTATTACAATACTGCACTTACCTTGCATCTCATGTTATTTAGCACCATCTGGCCTATCATCTCCATTCCTATCAGGGAACCCAGATTAAAAGCCTATGTTGCTGTCCAAATTGGCCTACAGAGGAGAACAGATATAGACCTTCCCACTTATGTTGGCACTACTCTCACTAGTACATGTATTCTTTATCAATTTGGTAAATGGCATATCCTTTAGGCCCTCATCCTTGTTTACTAGTGTTTTAGTTTCCCAGCTGCAACAGCAAATACCATATAATGGGTTGGCTTAAACAACAGGAATTTATTGGTTCAAGGTTTTAAGGCTAGGAGGAGTCCAAAATTGAGACATCAGCAAGGTGATGCTTTCTCCCCCAAAGACTGTGGCTATGGGACATTCTGGAACTGGTTGCTGGAGATCCTTAGGGTTCCTTGGCTTTTCTGTCACATGGCAATGCATGTGGTGTTATCCACTTTCTCTCCTGGCTTTCACTGACTTCCAACTTCTTGCTTCTCCAGTGGCTTCTCTCTTTTGCCTTCTCTATGAAGTCTCTAGTAATAGAATTAAGACCAATCTTGATTCAGTTAGCCACACCTGAACTAAAAATAACCTCATCAAAAGGTCTTATTTACAATGGGTGTTCCAGTTTGCTAATGCTGCCATTTTGCAAAACACCAGAAATGGATTGGCTTTTATAAAGGGGGTTTATTTAGTTACACAGTTATAGTCTTAAGGTCATAAAGGGTCCAAGGTAAGGCATCAACAATAGGGTACCTTCACTGGAGAAAGGCCATTGGCATCCAGAAAACCTGGGAAGGCACATGGCTGGTGTCTGCTTGCTCCCAGGTTTTGTTTCAAAATGACATTCTCCAAAATGTCCACATCAGCTTCCAATGGTTGTCTTCAAAATGTGTCCCTCAGCTGCAGCAGTTTTCAAAATGTCATTCTCAGTTGTTCCAAGTTCCTTCTGTTTGTTAGCTTTTTATAGGCTCCAGTGATTTAATTCAGACCCATCCTGAAGGGGTGGGGTAACACCTCTATGGAAATTATCCAATCAGAGGTCTCGCCCACAGTTGATTGAGTCACATCTCCATGGAAACACTCAATCAATAGGTTACAACCTAATCAACACTAATACATCTGCCCCCCAAAAGGTTGCATCAAAGAATATGGCCTCTTTCTGGGTGACATAATACATCCAAACTGGCACAATGGGTTTACACTGACAGGAATAAATTAAGATTAAGAACATGTTTTTCTGGGGTACCTAACTCCAAACCTTGACAACTAGTGAGTTTTCCAGTCTATTGTAGCATATCCTCTCTAGCATATCCATGTCTCCGAGTCTTTGATTCTTCTACCTTTATCTGCTATTGTAGCTTTTCAATTCAGTTAGCATGGACCATCTCATTTTCCAAACTTCAGGGGCAATTCTAACAGGCACCCCTTCCTGGGTCCTCCTGTTAGGGCATGGTCTCATGGTGGTATGTTTCATTCTTGCCATGACAGATGTTTAAATCCTACATTATGGGAGAGTCTCCCATATAACTAAACTCACCCATAAGCAACTTCACGTTCTCCCTTGGCTCAGTGCCCTCAGGATCCAGTCCCATGCACATTTTCTCTAGTAGAAGGCCTAGAATTTCTACTTATTGATGTGGTGGCCAGAAAATGAGGTTGGAGTTGATCCTTGTGAGGTGTGGTGGGGGCACTTTGTACCCCAAAGCAGAGGACTCTTCCACTTCAAACTTGGGGAGAGCCCTAGTCTTAAACACAGTGCCCAGAACTACATCTGGATAGTCTCATTTGATTCTCACTGTGTTTCTATGAGGTAAGTCATATTACACCTATTTTATAAATGAGAATATTAAGGCTCAGAAAAGTTAAATAACATATCAGATATACCAAAGGAAGTATTTTGCTAAGCTTTGATTCAAATCAAATAGTCTGATTCCAGAAACCAGGTCTAACCACAACTCTTTATTTTTAAATAATATAGAAAATGAATTCAAATTACCTGCAGAAAATCAGTACCAATAAAAGACCATAGAATTTTTTTTAAACACTGCACTAACCATGTTTTACAGTCTTGAGACATATTTGCAATGTTATCAAAATATCCTCTCGGATACAGCAATTGAACTTGGTGTAGAGAGAACCTAATTTCCTAAAGTGGCATTTAATAATGGTGCTACACTAATTAGAAACCCTTGGGGTATTTGTTAAAAATGTAGATTTCTGAGATACTCCTCTGACATACTGATCAGAATATCTACAGCAATTCCCAGAAATTTGCATTTTAAAAGTCCTTCCTCACACCTGCTCCATGTCATTCTGATGCTTGCTATAATTTGAGAAAAAGCTACCTCACTAAGACTGATCCAAGAAATGACAGACAGCTACAGTGGTCAACCCAAGAAATATTTCTGGAAAGTATGGTTACCAGAATGTTTATCCAATAAAATTCAATGTAATGAAATTTTGGGTGTTGGTCAGGCAGGTTGATTTGTATTTGTAGGAAGTAGGGTCTTGGGTGCTGGGATGCCTGATGTTATGGATTGAATCATGTCCCCACAAAGGCATGTTGAAATCCTAGCCCCAGTCCTGTGGATGTGGACCTATTTGTAAATCAGTTCTTTGAAGATGTTATTAGATGAGGCCAAATTGAATCCAAGCAGGCTTTAATCCAATGACTGAAGTCTTTATAAGCAAAGGAAATTTGGACATGAAAGGAGACATATGGGGAGAGAGATGGCCATGTGCTAGAGGCAGAGGCTGAGTTATGGTTTGCCAGGAAGCCACCCCTAGAAAGCTAAAGACTTATGAGAAAGCATGGACCTGCCTACACCTTGATTTAGGAAGCCTCTCCTCCAAAGCTGTGAGACAATAAATTCCTGTTGTTAAAGCCAATTAGTCTGTGGTACTTGGTTACAGCAGACTGGGCAAACTAAGACACAGCTCTGGAGGTAAATTAAGCCCTCGTGGGAAAGGAAGTGAATATGGTGAGTTTCGAGCAGAATCTGGTCTAAGAGAGGAAACTGATATGTCAGACTGGGTAGCTGAGCAAATTAGCAAATGATTATTGAGAGAGAAACCCTGTTCTAAGGCTAGTTCTGACATCAGGTAGGGCTTTAAGAGATTCTGTAATTCAGGGCTTGATGCTCAGAATTTCTTTTTGATCATTTGACCCTTGGTCTTACTGATATGACTTAATTCAAAACTCCAGAAAATGTGAAATGAGGTTGCTAAATATGTCAGATATGAATCAGAAGTTGGCCATTTTGGGTGGTCTATTGGTAGACATAGGTATGGATGGTTATGGCACAACAGAAACAAAGTATGTAATTTAACAAAAATGGTATATCACCCTTTTATGCTTTATTTTACTATCCCAAAACTCTTTCTATTTAAAAATTTAAATTTAAACAGAATATCCAATAAATAATTAATCACCTGTTTTACTTGCTAGTCTATCTTATCAGCATGTCCTCCCCTTACATTAATTGTTGAGCTTCAGTTTTACTTCCCAGTATACTGTCAATTCAACACTGGGTACTTTTATGCTATGGAAAAGATATCTTTAATTGCTTCCACACTGCTTACAACAGATTTAAAAGCAATCTTCCCCTTGTTGTAACAAAGGGATATTTCCATCACTGCTTCGGTGCTGTAAGTGCGTTAACACAGTTGAGAAACACTAAGTTCTTGTTTTCTAAAAGGCGATATGCAAATTATGTTATTTTCACAGCATATTGCAACCCCCCTTTAGATTACTTACTGCAGTATCTTATTCTGATCAAGCTATTTGGTTTGGAACTGTTTTAATGTATGTTACCGACCGCCTTAGATGATTATGAAGCAACTGTGAATCTTGCTTAACAAACTAGGATTGGTAATTGTTCCAAAACTTTAGTGCATTTTTTCCAATAATTACTTAACACTATAGCAAAAATCTTGGCATTTCAAATTTTTTCCTCAACAGTTAACATCTTTAATTTCAATCATCAGACAAACACTATTTTCTGTAAAGATTGTTTTTATAATCTTCTTTGGGTAATTTATGTTTGTTTTTGAGTTACCCTAGGTGTATTTCAACAAAGTATGCATCCACCTTTTTTTGTTGATAAGCTAATGCCACATTTAAAATGTTTTTAGAAATATAGTCCACCTCCAGAAGATGTGTGTTATAATTTCTTCCAAGTCTATTAGAAGCTTTTCTAGAGGTATTATGTGAAAGAAAAAAATGAAATAAGGTTCTAATTAAATTAAAAGTCAGTAGATAGAATGGAATTAGTGAGGTTTTTGGTGAGGCAGCAGGTTGCGATGGAAAGAGGCAGTGAACTATTTAATGATCTGAGATTTAGTCCTGGCTCTGTCAGTAACTAATTTAAGATTTGCATTTTCTATATCTAGGCTCTGTACCCCTGGTCAAAAAACAAATGTAGTTATTTATTGGGAAAGGCACCCCGTCTAAGGCTCCTGTCATCTCTGAGAAGCTTACTTTCCAAGTATTGGGTGAATACATGGTGTTTTCCTAAATCTATATTGGAGAGAAATACTTTGTGAAAATTCAGATTCTAAGCTATAGTTTGACTGATTTCTCCCCACATATGGTTGGATTTTCTTTTTACTAAATCAGTGAAATAACTAATTGCTTTGATTTATGTAGAAAGGGGAGATAGTCTTACAGACCTACATTCCCGTAAAAGACCTTTTTTGTCACCACCAACCAAATCCTCATTACATGATCTGGCTTAAGAGTCCTAGGTATTGATACAAGAAAAGGATATTTGTCTTGAATCAGTAACTAGTTGCACAATTAGTGGACAGTTTCTTCAATCTCCAGACCCTGTTTTTCTCATGCGGTCTGTAGAGGGCTCAGAATGCCACTCCATTTTGATCCTCTCTGGCCAGTTCTTGTGGGCACAGAGCCCCCACCCCCACCCCCCATTGTTTTATGGAAACTGCTTTCCACTGCTCCTTGCCCCACCCCATTGCACACTTCTAGAGGGGCAGAGGAGACCTAGGCAACTAAACCACAGAGTTATGACACTCTTCTAGAAGCAATTTTTTCCACCAACAGAAACAGTGTTTCTTCTCTTTGAGGGTTGGGATTGGTGAGGAGAAGACTTCCCTGCACAATGTGTGGGTCTCTGAAAGCACAAATAACATATTTCCTAAGGAAAACATTCACTTTCACCAATAAGACCCTAGTACAGGTTTAGCTCAAGTTACTGGTTTTGAGTATGAAGAAAAGGGGTTTTGCCCCAGCTTTCTAATCAGATATGAAAGCTCAGTTAGCCCTTTATCTTAAAAATGCACCCTAACTATTTATAGGCTTTCCCATGAATTTCAGATTCTCTGAGGATGTGCGTGAAACTGTCAGTTGAACAACTTAGACAAAATGTGATGGGGCTGATGTGGTTAGGTTGAAGCAAACCCAGGTAAGCTATTCCAGGTTTTTAGATATAATATCCTGTGTATCTACATCAAGAACAACAGGAGCAACACAGAAGAAGCATCAAAGTTCTTCATAAAGGAGCCCTTCAAAGATAACTACAGAATAAAATACCTCAGATTGTCTCCTTCCTGTTTTCCTCATCTATGCTTTTTTCTCTTCTCTTTTCGAAGCTGCTTCTTTAAAATCTGCTGAGTGTTGAATAAATCAAGGGCAGAATTTCATCTGAAGTGAAACTGGCCTAAATAGTTATTTTGGAATCCTCCCAAATCCATAGTAAGGAATGTTTGGCATTCCATGTCCATTAAGGAGTGAAATGTAACCACCTCCAAATGTTTTCTTGCTTTACTGACGCAAGACCACTTTATGAAGTGGCGGTTGAATATAAAACAGGCTTTTAGCCTGAAATAGAATCTCAGTATTTCTCTATCCCCTCTCATGCAAATATTGTTTGAAAAGCCTCATCTCTGGATGAATATAGTTCCTCAACTATTTTACCTTGACTAGTATTTTACATGGTAAAATTGTAAGTTATGTAGCATAATTCATACTCTGTTATATGACATATTTTTTTATATTTTTTGAAAACATGATAGTATCTTTGAGAGTTATGAAAAGATGAAAGACATTTTCTCCCTTTTCTACAATGTGGTATAATCACTTTCAAGTATGTTACATTTCTTTCCAATTTGGGTAAACATTTTTTTATATTGTGTGTGTATGTGTGTATATACACAGAGATATTTATATTTATGCTGCAGGTATGCATAACTATTTATATACACATGCCTACTTCAGTAAAATATGAATTGAATATTGGGTATATGTGTACTCATATATGGTTCTTATGCATTCATAAACTTAATACCTATTTATTGAGCACCTACTATACCAAGCACTCTTTCAGGATTTCAGTAAAAGTTAGGCCAAAATTTTGCCCTCATGAATTTTATTAGGTTTATTCTATTAGGTTGCAGCATTATTGACTTATGGTTACAATTTGGAGTAAAGAATGTACATTTGGGGCTTTATATAATATCAACAATGTTATAATAGGGGAAGTAGAAAATAATATTTTCTGAGCTCTAATGCTTCATTTATACCAATTATTAAGTACAAGATATTTTTGTCTTGATCAATTCCATTTCATTACTTTGTATGAATACAATTTTCTTTGGAATCAACATATTTATTATTCATATTTTAGATTTTAGTAAATATTACCCAACAGAAAAAAATGGTACACAAATTCTAAAAAAGTATAATCATTTATCTTCTAAATTAACTTGTTGGCAGATAAAATAGCAAAGAGAATTTGTATTCTGGATTTCTAGTTCAAGATCCAGTGCTAAGTTATTTCTGAGTACACTCTTCTCTGCTCAAATCAATCAACCTGTGATATTTATTTTGTTAGGAAAATCATGTAAGACAGCTTGTAAGAATATGTAAACTGCAATAAGATAACATACTAAAATTGGTGGTAAAACCAAAGTGGAGACAAATAGGAGATAGAGGCATACAACTGAAAAGCTTTCCTAACAATGGGTATACTTAGCTAATGTGAGTGCTTTTCCAACCCTGCTGCAGATTAAAATGATTTAGTTTGCTTACAATACAGATTTCTAGGCCCCTTCCCTTGAAGATCTGATTTGACTAGTAACCTGATGGGAGGATATGGTGATGTTAGATTTTAAGAATTTCAAAAGCCATTCCAATATACAGTCAAGGCTAGAAAACCACTGCTCCAGTTGGACCTGGCTTTGTCTCTCATCTTCCGTGTGGACAGTGCAAAAGTGGAAACTTGGCCAGTTATACTAGAGGACAGGCCACTTAATTAATAATATCTACAACATTAAAAACAAACAAAAAAATTGCTTACTATAGATACACACTTAGTGGTTCCAAAACTGAGTATATTTTTCTAGGGGATGCTCAGAAGGAGGGTGTATCATATTGAATAATATCCTTAAGAGCATCTCTGAAAACGATGCAAAGATAAGATGCCTGGGACTCTTTCCCATAGCAACCTTGACTGATAGCTCCACATATGTTGCATTGCTATTAAATTTTCTTAGCATTTGAGTTATTAAAAATAGAAAAAAAGAACATTTGGAAAATGTGCAAGCCTATGGCTTACCAGCGTGTTTCTGGTAGACATTAATTAGATGCATACTGATTCTCAATGTATTGACTCTGCTAAATTGAACAAAA
Organism: Choloepus didactylus; assembly: GCF_015220235.1. Lineage (NCBI taxonomy): Eukaryota > Metazoa > Chordata > Mammalia > Pilosa > Megalonychidae > Choloepus > Choloepus didactylus. The sequence goes on from NC_051311.1 coordinate 20,749,724, forward strand.
TAATTCCCTTCACTTAAATTAACAAAGGGGATAACTTATAAATGGAATTGGGGAGGAAAAAAGTATAAAATTAATACCAGCAAATGGTAAGAGAAGGATTTATTTTAGTAAGACTTGGACATCTTGTAACAGCAAGGATAATGCTTCATGAGTATTATCAATTTTGGAAAAGGGCTGATTCTAATGAAAATCAAAAACAATGAAGCTCAGAATCCTATGTTATTTTAGCCATAGTCTTGGAATTAGATTTTATAAACCTGAGCATAATCTTTTTATGTCTATGCCTGCCTCTTTTAGCATAGCAGAGACAGAATTCTCATCAAGACCAATTAAAAAGCTGGCATTATTGGGAAGCATTAAATACTTAACCTTAAGTTCCAAAAATATACAATTTGGAAAAGTTTAATATTATGACCATAAAAAAGGAGATGTTATATAATGCAGAAATCAACACACTTCCTCAATGATGACTCAGGGATCAATTATCGGCAGCATTATGCCTGAAGGCAGGTGTCCCGGTTTGCTAATGCTGCCATTATGCAAAACACCAGAAATGGATTGGCTTTTATAAAGCATGTTGAATTGGTTATAAAGTTACAGTCTTAAGGCCATAAAGTGTCCAAGGTAAGGCATCAACAATCGGGTACCTTCACTGGAGAAAGACCATTGGCATCCAGAAAATCTCTGTTAGCTGGGAAGGCATGTGGTTGGCATCTGCTTGCTCCCAGGTTGTGTTTCAAAATGGCGTTCTCCAAAGTGTTACTCTTGGGGCATTTTGTCCTCTTTTAGCTGCAGCTGCTCTTCAAAATGTCACTCTCAGTTGCTCTCCATCTGGGCCTGTGTGGCTCTTTTTAAAGTACACCAGTGATCCAATAAAGACCCACCCTGAATAGGTGGGGCAACACCTCCATGAAAATAATCCAAAGAAAGGTCTCGCCCACTATTGATTCAGTCATATCTACATGGAAATACTGAACCAATAGGCTCCAACCTAACCAACACTAATATGTCTGCCCCCCACAAGATTGCACCAAAGGTTAATGGCGTTTTGGGGGACATGATACTTCCAAACTGGCACAGCAAGTCATTGATAATTTCTATTGCTATTGCTGTGACTGCAGTTACTACAATTGCTGAAGGCTATTGAATCTGCTATTCAGCCTCTAATCATGAGCAATATCTATCCCCTTGCCACCATTTTTCAGTGTTTCAAGAGAAGAAGATTTGGAAATCCAGCTTTGAAAGGCTGTGAAACCCCAGTGTCATATGTATATATTTTTGATGAAATATTTGCTACAAAACATATTGCCAAATAATTCAATAAGTATCTTCAAATTTTATAAAAATAATAATATCTAAAATATTGTGAAAAAAATATTTTTATTTCATGTTCAGCATAGGTCTGGAATAAAAGCCAATAGGTGGAGGCGGGGCAAGATGGTGGACTGGTGAGCTGTATGTTTTAGTTACTCCTCCAGGAAAGTAGGTAGAAAGCCAGGAACTGCGTGGACTGGACACCACAGAGCAATCTGACTTTGGGCATACTTCATACAACACTCATGAAAACGTGCAACTGCTGAGATCAGCGAAATCTGTAAGTTTTTGCGGCCAGGGGACCCGCGCCCCTCCCTGCCAGGCTCAGTCCCGTGGGAGGAGGGGCTGTCAGCTCCGGGAAGGAGAAGGGAGAACTGCAGTGGCAGCCTTAATCGGAAACTCATTCTACTGATCCAAACTCCAACCATACATAGACTGAGACCAGACACCAGAGAATCTGAGAGCAGCCAGCCCAGCAGAGAGGAGACAGGCATAGAAAAAAAACAACACGAAAAACTCCAAAATAAAAGCGGAGGATTTTTGGAGTTCTGGTAAACATAGAAAGGGGAAGGGCAGAGCTCAGGCCCTGAGGCGCATATGCAAATCCCGAAGAAAAGCTGATCTCTCTGCCCTGTGGACCTTTCCTTAATGGCCCTGGTTGCTTTGTCTCTTAGCATTTCAATAACCCATTACATCTCTGAGGAGGGCCCTTTTTTTTTTTTTTTTTAATCCTTTTTTCTTTTTCTAAAACAATTACTCTAAGAAGCCCAATACAGAAAGCTTCAAATACTTTCAATTTGGGCTCGTCAAGTCAAGAGCAGAACTAAGAGAGCTCTGAGACAAAAGGCAATAATCCAGTGGCTGAGAAAATTCACTAAACACCACAACTTCCCAAGAAAAGGGGGGTGTCCGCTCACAGCCACCATCCTGGTGGACAGGAAATACTCCTGCCCATCGCCAGCCCCATAGCCCAGAGCTGCCCCAGGCAACCCAGTGTGACAGAAGTGCTTCAAATAACAGGCACACACCACAAAACTGGGCGTGGACATTAGCCTTCCCTGCAACCTCAGCTGATTGTCCCAGAGTTGGGAAGGTGGAGCAGTGTGAATTAACAAAGCCCCATTCAGCCATCATTTCAGCAGACTGGGAGCCTCCCTACACAGCCCAGCAGCCCAGAACTGCCCTGGGGGGACGGCACTCACCTGTGACATAGCACAGTCATCCCTCAACAGAGGACCAGGGGGTGCACGGCCTGGAAGAGGGGCCCACTTGCAAGTCTCAGGAGCCATACGCCAATACCAAGGACTTGTGGGTCAGTGGCAGAGACAAACTGTGGCAGGACTGAACTGAAGGATTAGACTATTGCAGCAGCTTTAAAACTCTAGGATCACCAGGGAGATTTGATTGTTAGGGCCACCCCCCCTCCCCGACTGCCCAGAAACACGCCCCACATACAGGGCAGGCAACACCAACTACACACGCAAGCTTGGTACACCAATTGGGCCCCACAAGACTCACTCCCCCACTCACCAAAAAGGCTAAGCAGGGGAGAACTGGCTTGTGGAGAACAGGTGGCTCGTGGATGCCACCTGCTGGTTAGTTAGAGAAAGGGTACTCCACGAAGCTGTAGATCTGATAAATTAGACATAAGGACTTCAATAGGTCTACAAACACTAAAAGAACCCTATCAAGTTCAGCAAATGCCACGAGGCCAAAAACAACAGAAAATTATAAAGCATATGAAAAAACCAGACGATATGGATAACCCAAGCCCAAGCACCCAAATCAAAAGACCAGAAGAGACACAGCACCTAGAGCAGCTACTCAAATAACTAAAGATGAACAATGAGACCATAGTACGGGAGACAAAGGAAATCAAGAAGACCCTAGAAGAGCATAAAGAAGACATTGCAAGACTAAATAAAAAAATGGATGATCTTATGGAAATTAAAGAAACTGTTGACCAAATTAAAAAGATTCTGGACACTCATAGTACAAGACTACAGGAAGTTGAACAATGAATCAGTGACCTGGAAGATGACAGAATGGAAAATGAAAGCATAAAAGAAAGAATGGGGAAAAAAATTGAAAAAATCGAAACGGACCTCAGGGATATGATAGATAATATGAAACGTCCGAATATAAGACTCATTGGTGTCCCAGAAGGGGGAGAAAA